>NW_026652763.1:0-24859 GCF_009828535.3 Hylobates moloch
TTGAAACACTCTTTCTGTAGAAACTGCAAGTGGAAATTTGGAGCGCTTTGAGGCCTATCGCGGAAAAAGGAATATCTTCAAATAAAAACTACACAGAAGCATTCTGTGAAACTACTTCCTGATTTGTGCATTCAACTATCAGAGTTGAACCTTACTTTTGATTGAGGAGTTTTGAAAAACTCTTTCTATAGAAACTGCAAGTGGACATTTGGAGCGCTTTGAGGCCTGTCGCAGAAAATTAATATCTTCAGATAAATACTACACAGACGCATTCGGTGGAACTTCTTTCTGATATCTGCGTTCAAGTAACAGAGTTGAATCTTACTTTTGATTGAGGAGTTCCGAAACACTATTTCTCTACAAACTGCAACTGGACATTTGGAGCGCTTTGAGGCTTATCGTGGAAATAGTAATATCTTTAAATGAAAACTACAGAGAAGCATTCTGTGAAACTTCTTTCTGACCTGCGCGTTCAACTAACAGAGTTGGACCTTACTTTATTTTTTATTTTTTTTTTCTTTTTAAAATTTAAGTTCTTTTTTTTTTTTATTATACTTTAGGTTTTAGGGTACATGTGCACAATGTGCAGGTTTGTTACATATGTATCCATGTGCCATGTTGATTTCCTGCACCCATTAGCTCGTCATTTAGCATTAGGTATATCTCCTAATGCTGTCCCCGCCCCCCCCACCCCCCACCCCACAACAGTACCCGGAATGTGATGTTCCCCTTCCTGTGTCCATGAGTTCTCATTGTTCAATTCCCACCTATGAGTGAGAACATGCGGTGTTTGGTTTTTTGTCCTTGCGATAGTTTACTGAGAATGATGTTTTCCAGTTTCATCCATGTCCCTACAAAGGACACGAACTCATCATTTTTTATGGCTGCATAGTATTCCATGGTGTATATGTGCCACATTTTCTTAATCCAGTCTATTGTTGTTGGACATTTGGGTTGGTTCCAAGTCTTTGCTATTGTGAATAGTGCTGCAATAAACATACGTGTGCATGTGTCTTTATAGCAGCATGATTTATACTCCATCTCACACCAGTTAGAATGGCCATCATGAACAAATCAGGAAACAACAGGTGCTGGAGAGGATGTGGAGAAATAGGAACACTTTTACACTGTTGGTGGGACTGTAAACTAGTTCAACCATTGTGGAAGTCAGTGTGGTGATTCCTCAGGGATCTAGAACTAGAAACACCATTTGACCCAGCCATCCCATTACTGGGTATATACCCAAAGGAGTACAATCATGCTGTATAGTTCTTATTTGAAGATATTCCTTTTTCCACGATAAGCCTCATAGCACTCCAAATGTCCACTTGCAGTTTCTACAGAAAGACTGTTTCAAAACTTTTCAATCAAAAGTAAAATTCAACTATGATTGTTGAACGCTCAGATCGGAAAGTAGTTTCACAAAATGCTTTTGTGTAGTTTTTATTTGACGATATTCCTTTTTCCATGATAGGCCTCAAAGCGCTCCAAATGTCCAATTTCAGTTTCTGCAAAAAGAGGGTTTCAAAACTCCTCAATCAAAAGTAAGGTTCAACTCTGATACTTAAACGCACAGATCAGAAAGAAGTTTCACAGAATGCTTCTGTGTAGTTTTTATTTAGAGATATTCCTTTTTCCAAAATAGGCCTCATAGCGCTCCAAATGTCCACTTGCAGTTTCTACACAAAAAGTGTTTCAAACCTCCTCAATCAAAAGTAAGGTTCAACTCTGTTAGTTGAACCCACAGATCAGAAAGTAGTTTCACAGAATGCTTCTGTGTACTTTTTATGTGAAGATATTCCTTTTTCCGCAATAGGCCTCATTGCGCTCCCAATGTCCATTTGAAGTTTCTACTGAAATACTGTTTAAAAACTCCTCAATAAAACGTAAGGTTCAACTCTGTTAGCTGCATGCACAGATCAGAAAGAAGTTTCGCAGAATGCTTCTGTGTAATTTTTATTTGAAGATATTCCTTTTTCCACGATAGGCCTCATAGTGCTCCAAATGTCCACTTGCAGTTTCTACAGAAAGAGAGTTTCAAAACTCCTCAATCAAAAGTAAGGTTCAAGTCTGTTAATGGAAAGTGCAGATCAGAAAGAAGTTTCACAGAATGCTTCTGTGTAGTTTTTATTTAGAGATAATCCTTTTCCCACAATAGGCCTCATAGCGCTCCAAATGTCCACTTGCAATTTCTACACAAAGAGTGTTTCAAAACTCCTCAATCAAAAGTAAGGTTCAACTCTGTTAGTTAAATGCTCAGATCAGAAAGAAGTTTCACAGAATACTTCTGTGTAGTTTTTCTTTGAAGATATTATTTATTGCATGATAGGCTTCATAGCGCTGCAAATGTCCACTTGCAGTTTGTACAGAAAGAGTGTTTCAAAACTCCTCAATCAAAAGTTAGGTTCAACTCTGATAGCTGAGTGTGAAGAGCAGAATGAAGCTTCACAGAATGCTTCTGTGTGGTGTTTATTTGAAGATATTCCTTTTTTAGCGATAGGCCTCATGGGGCTCCAAATGTCCACTTGCAGTTTCTACAGAAAGATTGTTTCAAAACTCCTCATTCAAAAGTCACGTTCAACTGTGTTAGTTGACCGCACAGATCAGAAAGAAGTTTCACAGAATGCTTCTCTGTAGTTTTTATTTGAAGATATTTCTTTTTCCGCTATAGGCCTGATGGCAGTCAAAATGTCCACATGCAGGTTCTACAGAAAGAGTGTTTCAAAACTCCTCAATCAAAAGTAAGGTTCAACTCTGATACTTGAATGCACAGATGAGAAAGAAGTTTCACAGAATGCTTCTGTGTAGTTTTTATTTGAAGCTATTACTTTCTCCGCGATTAGCCTCGTAGCGCTCCAAATGTCCACTTGCAGTTTCTACAGAAAGAGTGTTTCAAAATTCCTCAATCAAAAGTAAGGTTCAACTCTGTATGTTGAACTCACAGATCAGAAAGAAGTTTCACAGAATGCTTCTGTGTAGTTTTTATGGGACGATATCCCATTTTCTGCGATAGACTGCATAGCGCTCCAAATATCCACTTGCAGTTTCTACAGAAAGAGTGTTTCAAAACTCCTCAATCAAAAGTCAGGTTCAACTCTCTTAGGTGAATGCACATATCAGAAAGATGTTTCACAGAATACTTCTGTGTAGTTTTTATTGGAAGATATTCCTTTTTCCACGATAGGCCTCATTGCGCTCCAAATATCCACTTGCAGTTTCTACAGAAAGAGTGTTTCAAAACTCCTCAATCAAAAGTCAGGTTCAACTCTCTTAGTTGAATGCACATATCAGAAAGATGTTTCACAGAATACTTCTGTGTAGTTTTTATTGGAAGATATTCCTTTTTCCATGATAGGCCTCATTGCGCTCCAAATATCCACTTGCAGTTTCTACAGAAAGAGTGTTTCAAAACTCCTCAATCAAAAGTCAGGTTCAACTCTCTTATTTGAATGCACATATCAAAAGAAGTTTCACAGAATTCTTCTTTGTAGTTTTTATTTGAAGATATTCCTTTTTCCACGATAGGCCTCATTGCGCTCCAAATGTCCACTTGCAGTTTGCACAGAAAGAGTGTATGAAAACTCCTCAATCAAAAGTAAGGTTTAACTCTGTTAGCTGAATGCCCAGATCAGAAACAAGTTTCACAGAATGCTTCTGTGTAGTTTTTATTTGAAGATATTACTTTTTGCATGATAGGCCTCAAAGACCTCAAATTGTCCATTGCAGTTTCTACAGAAAGAGTGTTTCAAAACTCCTCAATCAAAAGTAAGTTTCAACTCTGTTAGTTGAACGCACAGATCAGAAAGAAGTTTCACAGAATGCTTCTGTGTAGTTTTTACTTGAAGATATTACTTTTTGCACGATAGGCCTCATATTACTCCAAATGTCCACCTGCAGTTTCTACAGAAAGAGTGTTTCAAAACTCCTCAATCAAATGTAAGCTTCAACTCTGTTCGTTGAATGCACAAAGCAGAAAGAAGTGTCACAGAATGCTTCTCTGTAGTTTTTATTTGAAGGTATTCCTTTTTCTACGATAGGCCTCGTAGCGCTCCAAATGTCCATTTTCAGTTTCTACAGAAAGAGTGTTTCAAAACTCCATAAACAAAAGTGAAGTTCAACTCTGACAGTTGAATGCACAGATCACAAAGAAGTTTCACAGAATGCTTCTGTGTAGTTTTTATTTGAAGATATTCCTTTTTCCGCGATAGGCCTCGTAGTGCTCCAAATGTCCACTTGCAGTTTCTACAGAAAGAGTGTTTCAAAAATCGTCAATCAAAAGTTTGGTTCAACTCTGATAGTTGAATGCACAGATCAAAAAGTAGGTTCAGAGAATGCTTCTGTGTACTTTTTATTTGAAGATATTCCTTTTTCAATGATAGGCCTCATTGCGCTCCAAATGTCCACTTGCATTTTATTCTGAAAGAGTGTTTCAAAACTCCGCTATCAAAAGTAAGGTTCAACTCTGATAGTTCAATGCACAGATTAGAAAGAAGTTTCACAGAATGCTTCTGTGTAGTTTTTATTTGAAGACATTCCTTTTTCCGCGATAGGCCTCGTAGTGCTCCAAATGTCCACTTGCAGTTTCTACAGAAAGAGTGTTTCAAAATTCCTCAATCAAAATAAGGTTCAACTCTGTAAGTTGAACGTACAGATCAGAAAGAATTTTCACAGAATGCTTCTGTGTAATTTTTACTTGAAAATAATCGTTTTTCCACGATAGGCCTAATAGAGCTCCAAATACCACTTGCAGTTTCTACAGAAAAATTGTTTCAAAACTCCTCAATCAAAAGTCAGTTTCAACACTGTTAGTTGAACACACAGATCAGAAGGAAGTCTCACAGAATTCTTCTGTGTAGTTTTTATTTGAAGATATTCCTTTTTCCGCGATAGGCCGCATTGCGCTCCAAATGTCCACTTGCAGTTTCTGCAGAAAGAGTGTTTAAAAACTCCTCAATCAAAAGTAAGTTTCAACTCTGTTTATTGAACGCACAGATCAGAAAGCAGTTTCACTGAATGCTTCCATATAGTTTTTATTTGAAGATATTCCTTTTTCCACAGTAGGCCTCATAGCGCTCCAAATGTCCACTTGCAGTATCTGCAGAAAGAGTGTTTCAAAACTCCTCAATCAAAAGTAAGGTTCAACTCTGTTAGTTGAACGCACAGATCAGAAATAAGTTTCACAGAATGCTTCTGTGTGGTTTTTATTTGAAGATATTCCTTTTCCACGTTAGGCCACATAGCGCTTCAAATGTCCACTTGCAGTTTCTACAGAAAGAGTGTTTCATAACTCCTCTATCAAAAGTAAGTTTCAACTCTGTTAGTGGAATGCACATATCAAAAACAAGTTTCACTGAATGCTTCTGTGTAGTTTTTATTTGAAGATATTCCTTTTTCCATGATAGGCCTCATAGTGCTCCAAATGTCCACTTGCAGTTTCTACAGAAAGAGGGTTTCAAAACTCCTCAATCAAAAGTAAGGTTCAACTCTGTTAGTGGAATGCACATATAAGAAAGAAATTTCACAGAATGGTTCTGTGTAGTCTTAATTTGAAGATATTCCTTTTTTCGTGATAGGCCTCATCGCGCTTCAAATGTCCACTTGTAGTTTCTACAGAAAGAGTGTTTCAAAACACCTCAAAAAAAATAAGGTTCAACTCTGTTAGTTGAACTCACAGCTCAGAAAGAAGTTTCATAGATTGCTTCTGTGTAGTTTTTATTTGAAGATATTCCTTTTTCCGCGATTGGCCTCATAGTGCTCCAAATGTCCACTTGCAGTTTCTACAGAAAGAGTTTTTCAAAACTCCTCAGTCAAATGTAAGGTTCAACTCTGTTAGTTGAATGCACAGATCGAAAGAAGTTTCACAGAATGCTTCTGTGTAGTTTTTATTTGAAGACATCCTTTTTCCGAGATAGGCCTCATGGCACTCAAAATGTCCACTTTCAGTTTCTACAGAAAGATTGTTTCAAAACTCTTCAATCCAAAGTAAGGTTCAAATCTGTTAGTTGAACACACAGTTCAGAAAGAAGTTTCACAGAATGCTTATGTGTAGTTTTTATTTAAAGATATTCCTCTTTCCGAAATAGGCCACATAGAGCTCCAAATGTCCACTTTCAGTTTATACAGAAAGGGTGTTTCAAAACTCCTCAATCAAACTAAGGTTCACCTCTGTTAGTTGAATGTTCAGATCGGAAAGAAGTTTAACAGAATGCTTCTGTGTAGTTTTTATTTGAAGATATTCCTTTTTCTACGATAGGCCTCATAGCACTCCAAATGTCCACTTGCAGTTTCTACAGAAAGAGTGTTTCAAAACTCCTCAATCAAAAGTAAGGTCCAACTCTGTTTGTTGAATGCACAGATCAGAAAGTAGTTTCGCAGAATGCTTCTGTGTAGTTTTTATTTTAAGATATTCCTTTTTCCGCGATTGGCCTCATTGCCCTCCAAATGTCCACTTGCATTTCCCACAGAAAGCGTGTTTCAAAACTCCTCAATCAAAAGTCAGGTTCAACTCTGTTAGTTGAACGCACAGATCAGAAAGCAGTTTCACAAAATCCTTCTGTGTAGTTTTTATCTGAAGATATTCCTTTTTCCACGATATGTCTCATAGCGCTCCAAATGTCCACTTGCAGTTACTTCAGAAAGAGTTTTTCAAAACTACTCAATGAAAAGTAAGGTTCAAATCTGATAGTTCAACGCACAGATCAGAAAGAAGTTTCACAGAACACTTCTGTGTAGTTTTTATTTGAAGATATTCCTTTTTCCGCAGCAGGCCTCATAGCACTCAAAATGTCCATTTGCAGGTTCTACAGAAAGAGTGTTTCAAAACTCCTCAATCAAAACTCAGGTTATACTCTGTTAGTTGAACGCACAGATCAGAAAGAATTTTCACAGAATGCTTCTGTGTAGTTTTTATTTGAAGATATTCCTTTTTCCGCGATAGGCCTCATAGCGTTACAAATGTCCACTTGCAGTTTCTACAGAAAGAGTGTTTCAAAAGTCTTCAATCAAAAGCCAGGTTCTACTCTGTTAGTTGAACTCACAGACCAGAAATAAGTTTCACAGAATGCTTCTGTGTACTTTTTATTTGAAGATATTACTTTTTCCACGATAGGCCTCATAGAGCTCCAAATATCCACATGCAGTTTATACAGAAAGAGTGTTTCAAAACTTCTCCATCAAAAGTATGGCTCAACTCTGTTAGTTAAATGCACAGATCAGAAAGAAGTTGCACAGATTGCTCCTGTGTAGTTTTTATTTGAAGATATTCCTTTTTCCTCGATAGGCCTCATAGCGCTCCAAATGTCCACTTGCAGTTTCTACAGAAAGAGTGTTTCAAAACTCCTCAATCAAAAGTAAGGTTCAACTCTGTTTTTTGAACACACAGTTCAGAAAGAAGGTTCACAAAATGCTTCTGTTTAGTTTTTATTTGAAGATATTACTTTTTCCACGATAGGCCTCATAGCACTCCAAATGTTCAATTGCAGTTTCTACAGAAAGAGTGTTTCAAAATCCTCAATCAAACGTAAGGTTCAACTCTGTTAGTTGAATGCACAGATCAGAAAGTTGTTTCACAGAATGCTTGGGTGTAGTTTTTATTTGAAGATATTCCTTTTTCCGTGAGAGGCCTCATAGTGCTCCAAATGTCCACTTGCAGTTTCTACAGAAAGAATGTACCAAAACTCCTCAATCAAAAGTAAAGTTCAACTCTGTTAGCTGAACGCCCAGATTAGAAAGAAGTTTCACGGAATGCTTCGGTGTAGTTTTTATTGGAAGATATTCCTTTTTCATCGATTGGCCTCATAGTGCACCAAGTGTCCACTTGCAGTTTCTACAGAAGGAGTTTTTCAAAACTCCTCAATCAAGTCTAAAGTTCAACTCTGTTAGCTGAACGCACAGATTAGAAAGAAGTTTCACAGAATGCTTCTGTGTAGTTTTTATTTTTAGATATTCCTTTTACAACGATTGGCCTCATAGCATTCCAAATCTTCACTTGCAGTTTCTACAGAAAGAGTGTTTCAAAACTCCTCAATCAAAATTAAGTTTCAACTCTGTTAGGTGAATGCAGAGATCACAAAGATGTTTCAGAGAATGCTTCTGTGTAGTTCTTATTTGAACACATTCCTTTTTCCGCGATAGGCCACTTAGCGCTCCAAATGTCCACTTGCAGATTCTACAGAAAGAGTGTTTCAAAACTCCGCTCTCATATGTAAGGTTCAACTGTGTTAGTTGAATGGACAGATCAGAAAGAAGTTTCACAGAATGCTCCTGTGTAGTTTTTATTTGAAGATATTCCTTTTTTTGCGATAGGCCTCACAGCGCTCTAAATGTCCAATTGCAGTTTCTACAGAAAGAGTGTTTCAAAACTCCTCTATCAAAATTAAGGTTCAACTCTGTTAGTTGAAGGCACAGATCAAAAAGTAGTTTCACACAATGCTTCTGTGTAGTTTTTATTTGAAGATATTTCTTTTTCCGTGATAGGCCTCACAGCGCTCCAAATGTAGACTTTCAGTTTCTACAGAAAGGGTGTTTCAAAACTACTCAAGCAAATGTAAGGTTCAACTCTGTTAGTTGAATGCACAGATCAGAAAGAAGTTTCACAGAATGCTTCTGTGTAGTTTTTATTTGTAGATATTCCTTTTTCCATGACAAGCCTCATTGTGCTCCAAATGTACAATTGCACTTTCTACAGAAAGACTGTTTCAAAACTCCTCAATCGAAAGTAAGTTTCAACTCTGTTAGCTTAACGCACAGATCAGAAACAAGTTTCACAGAGTGCTTCGGTTTAGTTTTTATTTGAAGATATTCCTTTTTCCACGATTGGCCTCATAGCGCTCCAAATGTCCACTTGCAGTTTCTACAGAAAGAGCGTTTGAAAACTCCTCAATCAAAAGAAAGGTTCAACTCTGTTAGTTGAACGCACAGGTTGGAAAAAAGTTTCACAAAATGCTTCGGTGTAGTTTTTATTTGAAGATTTTCCATTTTCCTCGATAGGCCTCATTGTGCTCCAAATGTCCACTTTCAGTTTCTACAGAAGGAGTGTTTCAAAACTCCCCTATCAAAAGTAGGTTTCAGCTCTGTTAGCCGAAAGCACAGATTAGAAAGAAGTTTCACAGAATGCTTCGGTGTAGTTTTTATTGGAAGATATCCCTTTTTCATCGATTGACCTCACAGTGCTCCAAATGTCCACTTTCAGTTTCTAAAGAAATAGTTTTTCAAAACTCCTAAATCAAATGTAAGGTTCAACTCTGTTAGTTGAAAGCACAGATCAGAAAGAAGTTTCACAGAATGCTTCTGTGTAGATTTTATTTTAAGATATTCTGTTTCCACGATTGGCCTAATAGGACTCCAAATATCCACTTGCAGTTTCTACAGAAAGAGTGTTTGAAAACTCCTCAATCAAAAAAAAGTTTCAACTCTGTTAGTTGAATGCACAGATCAGGAAGAAGTTTCACAGAATGCTTCTGTGTAATTTTTATTTGAAGATATTCCTTTTTCCACAATAGTCCTCATAGTGCTCCAAATATTCAGTTGCAGTTTCTACAGAAAGAGTTTTTCAAAACTCCTCAATCAAAAGTAAGATTCTAATCTGTTAGTTTAATGCACAGATCAGAGAGAAGTTTCACAGAATGCTTCTGTGTAGGTTTTGTTTGAAGATATTCCTTTTTCCACTATTGGCCTAATAGAGTTCCAAATGTCCACTTGCAGTTTCTACAGAAAGGGTGTTTTAAAACTCCGCAAAAAAAGTAACTTTCAACTCTGTAAGTTGAATGCACAGATCAGAAAGAAGTTTCACAGAATGCTTCTGTGTAGTTTTTATTTTAAGATATTCCATTTTCCACGATAGGCGTCACTGCGCTCCAAATGTCCACTTGCAGTTTCTACAGGGAGAGTGTTTCAAAACTCCTCAATCAAAAGTAAGGTTCAAGTCTCTTAGTTGAATGCACAGATCAGAAAGAAGTTTCACAGAATGCCTCTGTGTAGTTTTTATTTGAAGATATTCATTTTTCCACGATAGGCCCCACAGCGCTCAAAATGTCCAGTTGCAGTTTCTACAGAAAGAGTGTTTCAAAACTCCTCAATCAAAACTAAGGTTCAACTCTGTTAGTTGAACACACAGATCAGAAAGAAGTTTCACAGAATGCTTCTGTGTAGTTTTTATTTGAAGATATTCCTTTTTCCATGATAGGCCCCATAGCGCTCCAAATGTCCACATGCAATTTCCACAGAAAGAGTGTTTCAAAACTCTTAAATCAAAAGTAAAGTTCAACTCTGTTAGTTTAACACACAGATTGAAAGAAATTTCACAGAATGCTTCTGTGTAGTTTTTATTTGAAGATATTCCTTTTTCCATGATACGCCTCATAGCACTCCAAATGTCTACTTACAGTTTCTACAGAAAGAGTGTTTTAAAACTCCTCAATCAAAAGTAAGGTTCAACTCTGTTAGTTGAACGCACAGATCAGAAAGAAGTTTCGCAGAATGCTTCTGTGTAGTTTTTATTTGAAGATATTCCTTTTGCTCTATAGGTCCCTTAGTGCTCTGATTGTCCACTTGCAGTTTCTACAGAAAGAGTGTTTCAGAACTGCTCAGTGAAAAGTAAGCTTCAAATCTGTTAGTTGAATGCACGGATCAGAATGCAGATTCACAGAATGCTTCTGTGTAGTTTTTATTTGCCGATATTTCTTTTTCCACTATTGGCCCCTTTGCGCTCCGAATGTCCAATGGCAGTTTCTACAGAAAGAGTGTTTCAGAACTGCTCAATCAAAAGTAATGTTCCAATCTGTTAGCTGAAGGCACAGAACAGAAAGATGTTTCGCAGAATGCTTCTGTGTTGTTTTTATTTGAAGATATTCCTTTTTCCGCTATAGGCCCTTAGCACTCCAAATGTCCTCTTGCAATTTCTACAAAAAGAGTGTTTCAGAACTGCTCAATCAAAAGGAGGCTTCAAATCTGTTGGTTGAATGCACATAACAGAAAGAAGTTTCCCAGAATGCTTCTGTGCTGTTTTAGTTGAAGATATCCCTTTTTACTCTATAGGCCCCTTATGGCTCCGATTGTCCTCTTGCAGTTTCTACATAAAGAATGTCTCAGAACTGCTCAATAAAAAGTTAGCTTCATCACTGTTAGTTGAATTCACAGAATAAAAAGAAGTTTCAGAGAATGCTTCTGTGTGGTTTTTATTTGAAAATATTTCTTTTTCCACTATAGGCCCCTTAGCGCTCTGATTGTCCAATTGCAGTTTCTACAGAAAGAGTGTTTCAGAACTGCTCAATCAAAAGTAAGTTTCAACTCTGTTAGTTGAATGCACAGAAGAGAAAATAGTTTCGCAGAATGCTTCTGTGTAGTTTTTATTTGAAGATATTCCTTTTTCCTTTTTGGCCCGTTAGTGCTCCAAATGTCCACTTGCAGTTTCTACAGAAAGAGTGTAAAGAATAGGTCTATCAAAAGTAAGTTTCAACTCTGTTAGTTGAATGCACAGAACAGAAAGAAGTTTCACAGAATGCTTCTGTGTTGTTTATATTTGAAGATATTCCTTTTTCCACTATAGGCCCCTTAGCACTCCGAATGTCCCTTTGCAGTGTCTATAGAAAGAGTGCTTCAGAACTGCTAATTCAAAAGAAAGCTTCATCTCTGTTAGTAGAATGCACAGAACAGAAAGAAGTTTCACAGAATGTTTCTGTGAAGTTTTTATTTGAAGATATTCCTTTTTCCACTATAGGCCCCTTAGCGCTCTGAATGTCCACTTGCAATTACTGCAGAAGGAGTGTTTCAGAACTGCGCAATGAAAAGTAAGCTTCAACTCGGTTAGTTGAATGCACAGAAGAGAAAAGGTTTCACAGAATGCTTCTGTGCCGTTTTTATTTAAAGATAATCCTTTTTCCATCATAGGCCCCTTAGGATTCCGACTGTCCACTTGCAGTTTCTACAGAAAGAGTGTTTCAGAAATGCTCAATCAAAAGTAAGGTTCAATTCTGTTTGTTGAATGCACAGATGAGAAAGAAGTTTCCCTAAATACTTCTGTGTAGTTTTATTTGAAGATATTCCTTTTTCCACTATAGGCCCCTTAGCGCTCCAAATATCCACTTGCAGTTTCTACAGAAAGAGTGTTTCAGAGCTGCTCAATGAAAAGGAAGATTCAACAGTGTTACCTGAATGCACAGAACAGAAAGAAGTTTCACAGAATGCTTCTGTGTAGTTGTTACATGAAGATATTCCTTTTTCCACTATAGACCCCTTAGCTCTCTGAATGTCCCCTTGCAGTTTCTACAGAAAGAGTGTTTCAGAACTGGTCAATCAAAAGTAAGGTTCAACTCTGTTAGTTGAATGCAAAGAACAGTTAGGTGTTTCAACAAATGCTTCTGTGTGGTGTTTATTTGAAGATAGTTCATCTTCCACTATAGTCCCATTAGTGCTCCGACGTTGTACTTGCAGTTTCTATAGAAAGACTGTTTCAGAACTGCTCAGTCAAAAGTAAGCTTCAACTCTGTTAGTTGAATGCCCAGAACAGAAAGAAGTTTCGCAGAATGCTTCTGTGTACTTTGCATTTGAAGATATTCCTTTTTCCACTATAGGCCCCTTAGCACTCCGAATATCCACTTGCAGTTTCTACAGAAAGAGTGTTTCAGAACTGCTCAATCAAAAGTAAGGTTCAACTCTGTTAGTTTAATGCAAAGAACAGAAAGTATTTTCACAGAATGCTTCTGTGTAGTTTTCATTTGAAGACATACCTTCTTCCACTACAGGCCCTTTAGCGCGCGGAATATCCACTTGTAGTGTCTACAGAAAGAGCGTTTAATAACTGCTCAATCAAAGGTAAGGTTCAACTCTGTCAGATGAATGCACAAAACAGAAAGAAGTTTCACAGAATGCTTCTGTGTAGTTTTTATATAAAGATATTCCTTTTTGCTCTATAGGCCCCTAAGCGCTCCGAATGTCCACTTGCAGTTTCTATAGAAAGAGTGTTTCAGAACTGCTCAATCAAAAGTAAGGACCAACTCTGTTAGTTGAATGCACAGAACAGAAAGTAGTTTCACAGAATGCTTCTGTGTTGTTTTTAATTGAAGATATTCCTTTTTCCACTATAGACCCCTTAGCACTAAGAATATCCACTTGCAGTTTCTACAGAAAGAGTGTTTCAGATCTGCTCAATCAAAAGTAATGTTCAGCTCTGTTAGTTGAATGCACGGAACAGAAAGAAGTTTCGCAGAATGCTTCTGTGTAGTTTTTATGTGAAGATATTCCTTATTCCACTATACGCCCCTCAGCGCTCCAAATGTCCACTTGCAGTTTCTACAGAAAGAGTGTTTCAGAATTGCTCAATCTAAAATAAGGTTCAACTCTCTTAGTTGAATGCACAGAACAGAAAGAAGTTTCACAGAATGCCTCAGTGTAGTTTTTATTTGAAGATATTCCTTTTTCCACTATACGCCCCTTAGCCCTCCGAATGTCCACTTGCAGTTTCTACAGAAAGAGAATTTCAGAACTGATCAATCAAAAGTAAGTTTCAACACTGTTAGTTGATTGCACAGAACAGAATGAAGTTTCGCAGAAGGCTTCTGTGTAGTTTTTATTTGAAGATATTCCTTTTTCCTCTATAGGCCCCTTAGCACTCTCAATGTCAACTTGTAGTTTCTACAGAAATAGTGTTTCAGAACTGCTCAATAAAAAGGAAACTTCAACTCTGATGGTTGAATGCACATAACAGAAAGGGGTTTCGCAGAATGCTTCTGTGCAGTTTTTATTTGAAGATATTCCGTTGTCCACTATAGGCCCCTAAGCCCTCCAAATATCCACTTGCAGTTTCTACAGAAAGAGTGTTTCAGAACTGCTCAAAAAGAAGTGTCAACTCTGTTAGTTTAATACACAGATCAGAAGGAAGTTTCAAAGAATGCTTCTGTGTAGTTTTCATTTGAAGATATTCCTTTTTCTGATACAGGCCTCTTAGCGCTCCGAATGTCCACTTCCAGTTTCTACTGAAAGAGTGTTTCAGAACTGCTCAAATTAGGCTTCAAATCTGTTAGTTTAATGCACAGAACAGAAAGAAGTTCCGCAGAATGCTTCTGTGTAGTTTTTATTTGAAGGTATTACTTTTGCACTATAGGCCACTTAGCGCTCTGAATGTTCCCTTGCAGTTTCTACGGAAAGATTGTTTCAGAACAACTGAAACAAAAGCAATGTTCAACTCTGTTGGTTGAATGCACTGAACCAAAAGAAGTTTCACAGAATGCTTCTGTGTAGTTTTTATTTGAAGATATTTCTTTTTCCACTATAGGCCCCTTAGCGCTCGGAATGTCCACTTGCAGTTTCTACAGAAAGAGTGTTTCAGAACTGCTAAAACAAAAACGTGGTTGAACTCTGTAAGTTGAACGCAAAGAAGAGACAGAAGTTTCACAGAATGCTTCTGTGCAGTTTTTATGGGAAGATATTTCTTTTTGCACTATGGGACCCTTGCGCTCCGAATGATCACGTGCAGTTTCTACAGAAGGAGTGTTTCAGAACTGCTCCATCAAAAGTAAGTTTCAACTCTGTTAGTTGAATGTACAGAACAGAAAGGAGTTTCACAGAATGCCTCTGTGTAGCTTTTATTTGAAGATATTTCTTTTTCCACTATAGGGCCCTTAGCGCTCTGACTGTCCACTTGCAATTTCTACAGAAAGAGTGTTTGAGAACTGCTCAATCAAAAGTAAGCTTCAACTCTGTTAGTTGAATGCACAGAACAGAAAGAAGTTTCAGAGAATGCTTCTGTGTAGTTTTTATTTGAAGATATTCCTTTTTCCTCTATAGGCCCATTAGTGCTCCGAATGTCCACTTGCAGTTTCTTCAGGAAGAGTGTTTCAGAACTGCTGAATCAAAAGTAAAGTTTAACTCTGTTAGTTGAATGCACAGAACAGAAAGAAGTTTCGCAGAATGCTTCTGCGTAGTTTTTATCTGAAGATATTCCTTTTTCCACTGTAGGACCCTTAGCGCTCCTAATATCCACTTGCAGTTTCTACAGAAAGAGTGTTTCAGAACTGCAGAATCAAACGTAAGGTTCATCTCGGTTCGTTGAATGCACAGAACAGAAAGAAGTTTCACGGGATGCTTCTCTGTAGTTTTTATTTGAAGATATTCCTTGTTCCAATATAGGCCAATTAGCCCACCGAATGTCCACTTTCAGTTTCTACAGAAAGAGTGTTTCAGAACTGCTCAATCAAAAGTAAGGTTCAACTCTATTAGTTGAATGCACAAAACAGAAAGAAGTTTCACAGAATGCTTCTTTGTAGTTTTTATTTGAAGATATTCCTTTTTCCAGTATAGGCCCCTTAGCGCTCGGAATGTCCAATTTCAGTTTCTACAGAAATAGTGTTTCAGAACTGCTTAATCAAAAGTAACGTTCAGCTCTGTTAGTTGAATGCACAGAACTGAAAGCTGTTTCATAGAATGCTTGTGTGTAGTTTTTATTTGAAGATATTCGTTTTTCCGCTGTAAGTACCTTAGCACTCAAATGTCCACATGCAGTTTCTACAGATAGAGTGTTTCAGAACTCCTCCATCAACAACAATGTTCAACTCTGTTAGTTGAATGCACAGAATAGAAAAGAGTTTCACAGAATGCTTCTATGTTGTTTTTAATTGAAGATATTCTTTTTTCCACTATATGCCCCTTAGCGCGCCAAATGTCCACTTGCAGTTTCTACAGAAAGGGTGTTTCAGAACTGCTCAATCAAAAGTAGGCTTCAACTCTGTTAGTTGAATGCACAGAACAGAAAGAATTTTCTCACAATGCTTCTGTGTAGTTTTTATTTGAAGATACTCGTTTTCGCACTATACGCCCCTAAGCGCTCCGAATGTTCACTTGCAGTTTCTACAGAAAGAGTGTTTCACAAGTGCTCAATTAAAAGTAAGGTTCAACTCTGTTAGTTGAATGCACGGAACAGAAAGAAGTTTCACTGAGTGCTTCTATGTAGTTTTTATTTGAAGATATACATTTTTCCACTACAGGCCCCTTAGCCCTATGACTGTCCACTTGCAGTTTCTACAGAAATAGTGTTTCAGAACTGCTCAACCAAAAGTAAAGTTCAACTCTTTTAGTTGAATGCACAGAACAGAAAGAAGTTTCACAGAATGTTTCTGTGTAGTTTTTATTTGAAGATATTCCTTTTTCCACTATAGGCCCCTTAAGTGTCCGAATATCCACTTGCAGTTTCTAGAGAAAGAGTGTTTCAGAACTGCTCAATCGAAAGTAAGTTTCAATTCTGTTACTTGAATGCACAGAATAGAATGTATTTTCACAGGATGGTTCTGTGTAGTTTTTATTTCACGATATTCCTTTTTCCACTATAGGCCCCTTAAGGGTCCGAATGTCCATTGCATTTTCTACAGAAAGAGTGTTTCTGAACTGTTCAATCAAAAGTAAGGTTCAACTCTGATAGTTGAATGCACAGAACAGAAAGAAGTTTCACAGAATGATTCTGTGTAGTTTTCATTTGAAGATATTTCTTTTTCCACTATAGGCCCCTTTGCCTTCGTAATGTCCACTTGTAGTTTCTACAGAAAGAGTGTTTCAGAACTGTTCAATCAAAAGTAAGGTTCAACTCTGTTAGTTGAATGCACAGATCAGAAAGAAGTTTCACAGAATGCTTCTGTGTAGTTTTTATGGGAAGATATTTCTTTTTGTAGTATAGGACCCTTAGCGCTCCGAATGACCACGTGCAGTTTCTACAGAAAGAGAGTTTCAGAACTGCCCAATCAAAAGTAAGTTTCAACTCTGTTAGTTGAAAGCACAGAACAGAAAGGAGTTTCACAGAATGCCTCTGTGTAGCTTTTATTTGAAGGTATTTCTTTTTCCACTATAGGACCCTTAGCGCTCCGACTGTCCACTTGCAATTTCTACAGAAAGAGTCCTTCAAAACTGCTCAATCAAAAGTAAGCTTCAACTCTCTTAGTTGAATGCACAGAACAGAAAGATGTTTCACAGAATGCATCTGTGTAGTTTTTATTTGAAGATATTCCTTTTTCCACTGTATGCCCCTTAGCCATAAGTATGTCCACTTGCAGTATATACAGAAAGAGTGTTTAGTACTGCTCAATCAAAAGTAAGTTTCAACTCTGTTAGTTGAACGCACAGAGCAGAAAGTAGATTCACAGAATGCTTCTGTGTAGTTTTTATTTGAAGATAGTCCTTTTCCCGCTATGGGCCCCTTAGTGCTCTGAATGTCCACTTGCAGTTTCTACAGTAAGAGTGTTTCACAACTGCTCATTGAAAAGTAGGCTTCAACTCTGTTAGTTGAATGCACAGAACAGAAGGAAGTTTTGCAGAATGCTTCTGTGTAGTTTTTACTTGAAGATATTCCTTTGTCCACTATAGGCCGCTTAGCGCTCCAAATGTCCACTTGCAGTTTCTACAGAAAGAGTGTTTCAGGACTGCGCAATCAAAAGTGAGGTTCCACTCTGTTAGTTGAATGCACAAAACAGAAAGTAGTTCTGCAGAATTCTTCTGTGTAGTTCTTATTTGAAGATATTCCTTTCTGCACTATAGGCCCCTTAGCGCTAAGATTGTCTACTTGCAGTTTCTACAGAAAGAGGGTTTCAGAACTGCTCAATCAAATTAAGGTTCAATACTGTTTGTTGAATGCAGAGTACAGAAAGAAGTTTTACAGAATGCTTCTGTGTAGTTTTCATTTGAAGATATTTCTTTTTCCACTATAGGCCCCTTTGCCTTCGTAATGTCCACTTGTAGTTTCTACACAAAGAGTGTTTCAGAACTGCTCAATCAAAAGTAGGCTTCAACTCTGTTAGCTGAATGCAAAGAACAGAGAGAAGTTTCACAGAATGCTTCTGTGTAGTTTTTATGGGAAGATATTCCGTTTTGCACTATAGGACACTTAGCGCTCAGAATGGCCACGTGCAGTTTGTACAGAAAGGGAGTTTCAGAACTGCTCAATCAAAAGTAATTTTCAACTCTATTAGTTGAATGCACAGAACAGAAAGGAGTTTCACAGAATGCCTCTGTGTAGCTTTTATTTGAAGATAGTTCTTTTTCCACTATAGGAACCTTAGCGCTCCGACTGTCCAATTGCAATTTCTACAGAAACAGTGCTTCAAAACTGCTCAATCAAAAGTAAGCTTCAACTCTGTTAGTTGAATGCACAGAACAGAAAGCTGTTTCACAGAATGCATCTGTGTAGTTTTTATTTGAAGATATTCCTTTTTCCACTGTATGCCCCTTAGCCCTAAGTATGTCCACTTACAGTTTCTACAGAAAGAGTGTTTCAGAACTGCTCAATCAAAAGTAAGTTTCAACTCTTTTGGTTGAACGCACAGAGCAGAAAGTAGATTCACAGAATGCTTCTGTGTAGTTTTTATTTGAAGATAGTCCTTTTTCTGCTATGGGCCCCTTAGTGCTCCGAATGTCCACTTGCAGTTTCTACAGAAAGAGTGTTTCAGAACTGCTCAATCAAAAGTAAGGTTCAACCCTGTTAGCTGAATGCACAGAACAGAAAGAAGTTTCGCAGAATGTTTCTGTGTAGTTTTTATTTGAAGATATTCCTTTTGCACTATAGGCCCCTTAGCGTTCTGAATTTCCACTTGCAGTTTCTACC
The DNA here is from genome assembly GCF_009828535.3 of Hylobates moloch. NCBI lineage: Eukaryota > Metazoa > Chordata > Mammalia > Primates > Hylobatidae > Hylobates > Hylobates moloch. The sequence goes on from NW_026652763.1 coordinate 18,578, forward strand.
GAAAGAGTGGTTCAGAACTGCTCAATCAAAAGTGAGATTCAACTTTGTTAGTTGAATGCACAGAGCAGAAAGTAGATTCACAGAATGCTTCTGTGTAGTTTTTATTTGAAGATAGTCCTTTTTCCGCTATGGGCCCCTTAGTGCTCCGAATGTCCACTTGCAGTTTCTACAGAAAGAGTGTTTCAGAACTGCTCAATCAAAAGTAAGGTTCAACTCTGTTAGCTGAAAGTACAGAACAGAAGGAAGTTTCGCAGAATGCTTCTGTGTAGTTTTTATTTGAAGATATTCCTTTTTCCGATATAGGCCCCTTAGCGCTCCAAATGTCTACTTGCAGTTTCTACAGAAAGAGTGTTGCAGAACTCCTGAATCAAAAGTAGGCTTCAACTCTGTTAGTTGAATGCACAGAACAGAAAGTAGTTTCGCAGAATGCTTCTGTGTAGTTTTCATTTGAAGATATTCCTTTTTCCACTTTTGCACCCTTAGTGCTACGAATGTCGACTTGCCGTTTCTACAGAAAGAATGATTGAGAACTGCTCTATCAAAAGTAAGGTTCAACTCTGTTACTTGAATACACAGAACAGAAAGAAGTTTCAGAGAATGCTTCTGTGTAGTTTTCCTTTGAAGGTATTCCCTTTTCCACTATGGGCCCCTTGGTGCCCCGAATGTCTACTTGCAGTTTCTACAGAAAGAGTGTTTCAGAACTGCTCAATCAAAAGTAAGGTTCAAATCTGCTACCGGAATGCACAGAAGAGAAAGAAGTTTTACAGAATGCTTCCGTGTAGTTTTTATTTGAAGATATTCCTTTTTCCGCTATAGGCCCCTTAGGGCTCCAAATGTCCACTTGCCGTTTTTACAGAAAGAGTGTTTCAGAACTCCTCAATCAAAAGTAGGCTTCATCTCTGTTAGTTGAAAGCACAGAACAGAAAGATGTTTCCCAGAATGCTTCTGTGTAGTTTTAATTTGAATATATTCCTTTTTGCACTACAGGCCCCTTAGCTCTATGAATGTCCACTTTCAGTTTCTACAGAAAGAGTGTTTCAGAAATCCTCAATCAAAAACAACGTTCAACTCTGTTAGTTGAATGCACAGAACAGAAAGTAGTTTCACAGAATGCTTCTGTGTAGTTTTTATTTGAAGATATTCCTTTTTCCACTTTTGCACCCTTAGTGCTACGAATGTCCACTTGCAGTTTCTAAAGAAAGAGTGTTTGAGAACTGCTCAATCAAAAGTAAGGTTCAACTCTGTTAGTTGAATGCACAGAACAGAAAGAAGTTTCGCAGAATGCTTCTGTGTAGTTTTTATCTGAGGATATTAATTTTTCCAGTATAGCCCCCTTAGCACTCCTAATATCTACTTGCAGTTTCTACAGAAAGAGTGTTTCAGAACTGCACAATCAAAAGTAAGGTTCATCTCGGTTCGTTGAATGCGCAGAACAGACAGAAGTTTCACGGAATGCTTCTGTGTAGTTTTTGTTTGAAGATATTCCTTGTTCCACTATAGGCCAATTAGTGCACCGAATGTCCACTTTCAGTTTCTACAGAAAGAGTGTTTCAGAACTGCTCAATCAAAAGTAAGGTTCAACTCTGTTAGTTGAATGCACAAAACAGGAAGAAGTTTCATAGAATGCTTCTTTGTAGTTTTTATTTGAAGATATTCCTTTTTCCACTATTGGCCCCTTAGCACTCTGAATTTCCAATTTCAGTTTCTACAGAAAGAGTTTTTCAGAACTGCTCAATCAAAAGTAAGTTTCAACTCTGTTAATTGAATGCACAAAACAGAAAGAAGCTTAACAGAATGCTTCTGTGTAGTTTTTATTTGAAGATATTCCTTTTTCCACTATAGGCCCCTTAGCGCAATGAATGTCCACTTGCAGTCTCCACAGAAAGAGGGTTTCGGAAGTGGTCAATCAAAAGTAAGGTTCAACTCTGTTAGTTGAATGCACAGAACCAAAAGCAGTTCCGCAGATTGCTTCTGTGTAGTTTTTATTTGAAGATATTCCTTTTTCCACTTTTGCACCCTTAGTGCTACGAATGTCCACTTGCAGTTTCTACAGAAAGAGTGTTTCAGAACTGCTCAATCAAAAGTAAGGTTCAAATCTGTTAGTAGAATGCACAGAGGAGAAAGAAGTTTCACAGAATGCTTCTGTGTAGTTTTTATTGGAAGATATTCCTTTTTCCACTATAGGCCCCCAAGCGCTCTCCATGTCCACTTGCAGTTTCTACAGAAAGAGTGTTTCAGAAGTGCTCAATCAAAAGTAAGGTTCCACTCTTTTAGCTGAATCCACAGAACAGAAAGAATTTTCGCAGAATGCTACTATGTAGTTTTTATTTGAAGATATTCCTTTTTCCACTATAGGCCCCTTAGCACTCGAAATGTCCACTTGCAGTTTCTACACAAAGAGTGTTTCAGAACTGCTCATTCAAAAGTAGGCTTCAACACTGTTAGTTGAATGCACAGAACAGAATGAAGTTTTGCAGAGTGCTTCTGTGTAGTTTTTATTTGAAGATACTCCTTTTTGCACTATAGGGCCCTTAGCGCTCCGAATTTCCATTTGCAGTTTGTAGAGAAAGAGTGTTTCAGAATTGCTCAATCAAAAGTAAGGTTCAACTCTGTTAATTGAATGCAAAGAACAGAAAGAAGTTTTGCAGAATGCTTCTGTGTAGTTTTTATTTGAAGATATCCCTTTTTCCACTATAGGACATTTAGCGCTCCGACTGTCCACTTGCAGTTTCTACAGAAAGAGTGTTTCAGGACTGCTCAGTCAAAGGTGATGTTCAACTCTGTTACTTGAATGCACAGAACAGAAAGAAGTTTCACAGAATACTTCTGTGTATTTTTATTTGAAGATATTCCTTTTTGCACTATTGGCCCCTTAGCACTCCGATTGTCCACTTGCAGTTTCTACAGAAAGAGTGTTTCAGAACTGCTCAATCAAAGGTAAGGTTCAACTCTGTTAGTTGAATTCACAGAGCAGAAAGTAGATTCACAGAATGCTTCTGTGTAGTTTTTATTTGAGGATAGTCCTTTTTCCGCTATGGGCCCCTTAGTGCTCAGAATGTCCACTTGCAGTTACTACAGAAAGAGTGCTTCAGAACTGCTCAATCAAAAGTAAGGTTCAACTCTGTTAGCTGAATGCACAGAACAGAAGGAAGTTTCGCAGAATGCTTCTGTGTAGTTTTTATTTGAATATATTCCTTTTTCCTCTACAGGCCCCTTAGTGTTCCAAATGTCCACTTGCAGTTTCCACAGAAAGGGTGTTTCAGAACTGCTCAATCACAAGTAGGCTTCAACTCTGTTAGTTGAATGCACAGAACAGAAGGAATTTTCTCACAATGCTTCTGTATAGTTTTTATTTGAATATAATCCTTTTTTGCACTATAGGCCCCTTAGCACTCCGAATGTTCACTTGCAGTTTCTACAGAAAGAGTGTTTCACAACTGCTCAATTAAAAATAAGGTTCAACTCTGTTAGTTGAATGCACAGAACAGAAAGAAGTTTCACTGAATGCTTCTATGTGGTTTTTATTTGAAGATATATATTTTTCCGCTACAGGCCCCTTAGCCCTATGAATGTCCAATTGCAGTTTCTACAGAAAGAGTGTTTCAGAACTGCTCAATCAAAAGTAAAGTTCAAATCTGTTAGTTGAATGCACAGAACAGAAAGAAGTTTCGCAGAATGCTTCTGTGTAGTTTTATTTGAAGATATTTCTTTTTACACTATAGGCCCCTTTGCCTTCGTGTTGTCCACTTGTAGTTTCTAAAGAAAGAGTGTTTCAGAACTGCTCAATCAAAAGTAAGATTCAGCTCTGTTAGTTGAATGCAAAGAACAGAAAGAAGTTTCACAGAATGCTTCTGTGTAGTTTTTATGGGAAGATATTTCTTTTTGCACTATAGGACCCTTAGCGCTCTGAAAGACCACGTGCAGTTTCTACAGAAAGAGAGTTTCAGAGCTGCTCAATCAAAAGAAAGGTTCAACTTTGTTAGGTGAATGCACAGAGGGGAAAGTAGATTCACAGAATGGTTCTGTGTTGTTTTTATTTGAAGATAGTCCTTTTTTCGCTATGGGCCCCTTAGTGTGCTCTGAATGTCCACTTGCAGTTTCTACAGAAAGAGTGTTTCGGAACTGCTCAATCAAAAGTAAGGTTCAACTCTGTTAGCTGAATGCACAGAACAGAAGGAAGTTTCGCAGAATGCTTCTCTGTAGTTTTTATTTGAAGATATTCCTTTTCCCGCTATAGGCCCCATAGCGCTCCAAATGTCCAATTGCTGTTTTTACAGAGTGTTTCAGAACTCCTCAATCAAAAGTAGGCTTCAACTCTGTTATTTGAAAGCACAGAACAGAAAGATGTTTCCCAGAATGCTTCTGTGTAGATTTTATTTGAAGATATTCCTTTTTCCACTTTTGCACCCTTAGTGCTACGAATGTCCACTTGCAGTTTCTACAGAAAGAGTGTTTGAGAACTGCTCAATCAAAATTAAGGTTCAACTCTGTTAGTTAAATGCGCAGAACGGAAAGAAGTTTCAGAGAATGCTTATGTGTACTTTTTATTTGAAGATATTCCTTTTTCCACTATAGGCCGATTAGCGCTCCGAATGTCCACTTGCAGTTTCTTCAGAAAGAGTGTTTCAGAACTGCTGAATCAAAAGTAAAGTTCAACTCTGTTAGTTGAATGCACAGAACAGAATGGTGTTTCATAGAATGCTTCTCTGTAGTTTTTATTTGAAGATATTCTTTTTTCCGCTGTAGGCCCCTTAGTGCTCAAATGTCCAAATGCAGTTTCCACAGATAGAGTGTTTTAGAACTCCTCCATCAAAAACAATGTTCAACTCTGTTAGTTGAATGCACAGAACAGCAAGGAGTTTCACAGAATGCTTCTATGTAGTTTTTAATTGAAGATATTCCTTTTTCCACTCTATGCCCATTAGCGCTCCAAATGTCCACTTGCAGTTTCTACAGAAAGGGTGTTTCAGAACTGTTCAATCAAAAGAAGGCTTCCACTCTGTTAGTTGAATGCACTGAACAGAAAGAATTTTCTCACAATGCTTCTGTGTAGTTTTTATTTGAAGATATTCCTTTTTGCACTATAGGCTCCTTAGCACTCCGAATGTTCACTTGCAGTTTCTACAGAAAGAGTGTTTCACAACTGCTCAAATAAAAGTAAGGTTCAACTCTGTTAGTTGAATGCACAGAACAGAAAGAAGTTTCACAGAATTCTTCTGTGTCGTTTTTATTTGAAGATATTTCTTTTTCACTATAGGCCCCTTTGCCTTCCTAATGTCCACTTGTAGTTTCTACAGAAAGAGTGTTTCAGAACTGCTCTATCAAAAGTAAGGTTCAACTCTGTTAGTTGAATGCAAAGAACAGACAGAAGTTTCACAGAATGCTTATGTGTAGTTTTTATGCGAAGATATTCCTTTTTGCACTATAGTACCCTTAGCGCTCCGAATGACCACGTGCAGTTTCTACAGAAAGAGAGTTTCAGAACTGCTCAATCAAAAGTAAGTTTCAACTCTGTTAGTTGAATGCACAGAACAGAAAGGAGTTTTACAGAATGCCTCTGTGTAGCTTTTATTTGAAGATAGTTCTTTTTCCACTATAGGACCCTTAGTGCTCCAACTGTCCACTTGCAATTTCTACAGAAAGAGTGCTTCAAAACTGCTCAATCAAAAGTAAGCTTCAACTCTGTTAGTTGAATGCACAGAACAGAAAGATGTTTCACAGAATGCATCAGTGCAGTTTTTTTTTTTATTATACTTTAGATTTTAGGGTACATGTGCACAATGTGCAGGTTTGTTACATATGTATCCATGTGCCATGTTGATTTCCTGCACCCATTAGCTCATCATTTAGCATTAGGTATATCTCCTAATGCTGTCCCCACCCCCCCACCCCCCACCCCGCAACAGTACCCGGAATGTGATGTTCCCCTTCCTGTGTCCATGTGTTCTCATTGTTCAATTCCCACCTATGAGTGAGAACATGCGGTGTTTGGTTTTTTTGTCCTTACGATAGTTTACTGAGAATGATGTTTTCCAGTTTCATCCATGTCCCTACAAAGGACACGAACTCATCATTTTTTATGGCTGCATAGTATTCCATGGTGTATATGTGCCACATTTTCTTAATCCAGTCTATTGTTGTTGGACATTTGTGTTGGTTCCAAGTCTTTGCTATTGTGAATAGTGCCGCAATAAACATACGTGTGCATGTGTCTTTATAGCAGCATGATTTATACTCCTTTGGGTATATACCCAGTAATGGGATGGCTGGGTCAAATGGTAT
>NW_026652764.1:0-24829 GCF_009828535.3 Hylobates moloch
TAGTCCCAGAACTTTGGGAGGCTGAGGAGGGAGGATCACTTGAGGCCAGGAGTTTGAGACCAGCCTGAGGAACAGCCACCCTGTCTCTACAAAAACATTTTTAAAAAGGCCAGGTGCAGTGGCTCACACCTGTAATCCCAGTACTTTGGAAGGCCAAGGCAGGAGGATCACGTGAGGTCAGGAGTTTGAGACCAGCCCGGCCAACACGGTGAAACCCCATTTCCACTGAAAACACAAAAATTAGCTGGGCATGGTGGTGTGCACTTGTAATCCCAGCTACTCGGGAGGCTGAGGGTGGGAGAATCGCTTGAACCCAGGAGGTGGAGGTTGCCGTGAGCAGAGATCGCGCCATGCACTCCAGCCTGGGCAACAGAGTGAAACTCCATCTCAAAAAAAAAAAAAAAAAAAAGGTTTTTAAGATAAAAATTAAAACAGCTCTACTGAGCTACAATAAGTTTGTACAGTTAGATTCATTTTGACATGTGGATGCACCTGTGAAACCAACACTACAAGCAAAAGAGACTGTAATTTTTCCTTCCTCCAACCCACCCTCTTCTCCAGGCAACCACTGATCTGCTTTCTGTTACTAAAGATTAGTTTGCATTTTCTAGAATTTCACATAAAAGTAATCATATGTATTTACTGATGGTTTTTTCACTCCGCCTAATTATATTGCTATGCAGTTTCACATGTTAGAGCATGTTCCTTTTTATTGCTCCATTGCATGAATTTACCACAATTTGTTCATCAATCACCAGCTGAAGGACATTTGGTTGATTCCAGTTTGGGGCTATTACAAATAAGTCTGCTATGATTGTGTACAAGTCTTTGTATGAATAGATGGGACACATGCTTTTTTTTTCTCATGGGTTATATGCTACATGTATGTTTAACTTCGTTAGAAATTGCCAAACTGTTTTCCAAAATATTTGTACCAGCTTCCATTCCCAACAGCAGCATATAAGAGACCCAGTCATTCCCCACACTCAGCACAAACACCTGCTATGATCAGTCTTTCAGATACCAGCCATTCTAATAGATGTGTAGCAATAGATATCTCCTTGTGTTTTAATTTGCATTTTTTTAATGACATGTTTTACTTTTTTTTTTTTTTTTTGAGACAGGGTCTCACTCTGTCACCCAGGTGGGAGTGCAGCGGCACCATCATGGCTCACTGCAGCCTGAACCTCCTAGGATCAAGCAATCCTCCTGTCTCAGCCTCCCAAGTAGCTGGGACTACCAGTGTATGCCACCACAGCCCCCTAATTGTTTTATTTTTTGTAGAGAAGAGATCTCACTATTGTTGCCGAGACTGACATGTTTTCTTTTTTTTTTTCCCTTCAACTTTTAAGTTCTGGGCTACATGTGCAGGATGTGCAGGTTTGTTACGTAGGTAAACATGTGCCATGGTGGTTTGCTGCATAGATAAACCCATCACCTAGGTGTTAAGCCTAGCATCCATTAGCTATTCTTCCTGATGCCCTCACTTCCCCCAGCCACCCAAGACATGTTTTCTATCAAACATCTTTTCACATGATTATTTACCATCCGAATACGTGATTTGGTGAAATGACTTCAAATCTTGGCCAGTTAAAAAAATAAGTTGGGCGCTCTCTTGAGCTTTTGAGAGTTCTTTATGTATTTGGATATAAGTCCTTTATCAGATAAATGATTTGAAAAAATTTCCTCCTACTATGTGGCTTGTGTTTTCATTCTCTTAACATTGTCTTTTGAATAGTACAAGTGGTTTTTTAAAAAATTTTAATGAAGTCCAATTTATCCAACTCTTCTATGAACCATGCTTTTGGTGTTGCATCTAAGAAATATTTGCCTAACCCAAGGTCATAAGGATTTTCTCCAACGTTTTCTTCTAGGAATTTCATATATTTAGATTTTACATTTAGATATATGATCCATTTTGAGCTCATTTTTAAAATATAGTATAAAGTACAGATAGGAGTTCTTTCTTTCTTTGTTTTTGCAAGTAGATATTCAATTGTTTCAGCACCATTCCATAAAAAGACTGTTCTTTCTCCACTGAATTGCCTTTGCATCTTTGTCAAACATCAGTTGTCCATACACATGTGGATCTATTTCTGGATTTCCTTTTGTGTTCCATTGATCTATGTGTCTATCCTTAAGCCCATGCCGCACAGTGTTGATTACTGTAGCTTTATGCTAAGTCTTGACATCAGGGAGTGTTAAGTCCTCCCACTTCATGGTTTCTCAGGGTTGCTTTGACTATTCTAGGTCCTTTGTATTTCATGCAACTCTTAGAATCAGCTTATCGGTCTTACACAAAAGACTGGGATTTTGATTGGATTACATTGACTCTATGGGTTAATTTGGGGAGAACTGCCATCTTAACAATGTTGAGTCTTCTAACTCATGAACATAGTATACCTCTCCATTTGTTTAGGTTTTCTTGCACTTCGGCAATGTTCCATAATTTTCAGTGTACACGTTTTGCACATTGTTTTTCAGTGTTTGCACATTCTTTGTATGACTTGAATCATTTTAAATTTATTGAGACTATATTGAGACTATATTCTATCTTGCAACCATTTCATGTATACTTGAAAAGGATATGTATTTTGCTGTTTTGAGTGGTGTGTTCTATGAATATCAATTAGATCAAGTTGGTTGATAATTCTGTTCAGACTTTCTGTATGCTCACTGATTTTTTTCCACTAGTCCTATCAATTCTTGAAAGAGGAGTATAGAAATCTCTGATTATAACTGTGGATTTGTCTATTTCTCCTTGGAATTCTATCAGTTTCTGTTTCTTCTACTTTAACTTCTTTATAAGGTGCATATATACTTGGAATTGTTATGTCCTTTTGATGAATTGACTTCTTTATTATTATGAAATGACTTTCTTTATCCATTGTCAAATTATTTGCTTTGAAATGTATTTTGTATGGCATTAATATAGCCATTGCAGCTTTCTCTTTATTAGTGTTAACATGATATATATTTTTCTATAATTTTACTTTTAACCTATTTGTGTCCCCATATTTAAAGTCAGTTTCTTATAGGCAGCATATAGTTGGGTCTTCCTTTTTCATCCAACCTAACATCTCTATCTTTTAATGGAGATGTTCAGATCATTTATATTTAATGCTATCATTGATATAGTTAGGTTCAAATCTAGCATCTTAGTATTTGTTTTCTAATTGTCCCATTCGTTCTTTGTTCCTTTTCTCCTCTATTTTTCCCCTCTTTTTAGATTAATTAATTTCATTTTCTCTTCTTTATTTGCTTATTAGCTACAACTGTTTGTTTTGCTATCTTGGTCCCTGCTTTAAGGTCTGTAGTACGTATATTTAACTTATCATTCTACCTTCAAGGAATATTATATCATTTCACAAATAGTATAAGAACCCTAAAATAGTATTCTTTTGGGCCGGGTGTGGTGGCTCATGCCTGTAATCCCAGCACTTTGGGAGGCCAAGGCGGGCGGATCATGAGGCCAGATCAAGACCATCCTGGCTAACACGGTGAAACCCCGTCTCTACTAAAAATACAAAAAAATTAGCCAGGAGTGGTGGCAGGTGCCTGTAGTCCCAGCTACTCGGGAGGCTGAGGCAGGAGAATGGCGTGAACCCGGGAGGCAGAGCTTGCAGTGAGCCGAGATCGCACCACTGCACTCCAGCCCGGGCAACAGAGTGAGACTCCATCTCAAAAAAAAAAAACCAGTATTCTTTCATTTCTCCTCTCTCAGCATTTGTGCTATTTTCATACATTTTACCTCTATGTATGCTATAAATTCCTCATTACCTTGTTATTGATTTTGTTTAGTCTGATATCTCTTAGATTTTTAAAAAAATTAACAAACAATAATTGTATATGTTTATAGGGTACAATATGATTTTTTAAATATATGTGTGTGTATATATGTATATATATATATAGTGAAATGATTAATTCAAGCTAACATATTCATTGCCTCACATACTTATTTTTGTGATGAGGTCATTTACAATCTATTTTCTTGGCAATTTTCAAATATACAATGCATGATTATTAGCTATAGTCCATGCTGTATAACAGTTCTCCAAAACTTCTTCCTCTAGTCTAATGGAAACTTTGTACCTTTTGACCAATATTTCCCCATTTCCTGCCCTCCCACCCCAGCCTTTGCTAACCACCGCTGAACTCTCTGATTCTATGAGTTCGGTTATTTTAGATTCCACATATAAGTGATATCATGCAGTATTTGTCTTTCTGTACCTGGCTTATTTCACTTAGCATAAGGCCTTCCAGTTTCCTCCATGTTGTTGCAAATGACAGCATTTTCCTATTTTTAAAGGCTGAATAGTATTCCATTGTGTTAAATGCCATGTTTTCTTTATCATTCATTCACTGATGGACACTTGGATTTATTCCATATCTCATCTGCAATAATGAATTGTCAATAATGCTGCAATGAACGTGGGAATGGAGATGTCTCTTCAGTGATTTCAATCCCTTTGGATATGTTCTCAGAAGTGGAATTGCTGGATCATATGGTAGTTTTATTTTTAGTTTTTTGAAGAACCTCTATATTGTTTTCCATAATGGCTATACTAGTTTAGATACCTACCAGTCATGTACAAGATTCCATTTTCTCTGCATCCCCACCAACAATTGTTCTCTTTCACCTTTTTGGTTAACAGCCATTCTAACAGGTGTGAGTAGTCAATTATCTTTTAAAGAGATTTAAATAATAAGAAAAAAGTTTGTATTTTTAATCTTTAGAGTGACCATGTCAGGTGCTCTTCATTCTCCTATGTAATTTCATATCCCACACAATATCATTTTTTCTTCTGCCTAAAGAACTTCCTTGAACACTTCTTACTGTGTGAGTCTGCTGGTAGTGAATTATTTTGGCTTTTGTATGTCTGAAAAAGTCTTTATAATATATATATTTTGAGACGTGGTCTTATTCTGTTGTCCAGGCTGGAGGCAATCATGGCTCACTGCAGCCTCAACCTCCCAGGCTCAAGCAATCCTCCCATCTCAGCCTCCTGGGTAGCTGGGACCACCGGTGCAAGCCACTATGCCTGGCTAATTTTTTTATAGAGACAGGGTTTTGCTGTGTTGCCCAGGCTGGTCTTGAACTCCTGGATTTAAGCAATCCACAATCCTTGGCCTCCCAAAATGCTGGGATTATAGGCAAGAGCCACTGGACCTGGCCTTGAAAAAGTGTTTATTTTACCTTCTCTTTTAAAAGACATTTTTTCTGGGTATTGAATTCTAGATCAATAGTTTTTTTATTTTTCTAATACTTTAAAGATGTTGCTCCACTGTCTTCTCACTTGCATTGTTTTCAATTGGAAATCTGCTGTCATCTTTATTTTTGTTCCTTTGTACGTTATGTCTTTTTTTCCTCTGGCTCTTTTTAAGATTTTCTCTTTCCCATTGGTTTTGAGCAATCTGATTATGGTGTAACTTGGTGTAGTTTTCCTCATGCTTCTGTGCTTGGAGTTCAGTGAAAGTCTTGGCTCAAATTTTTAAAAATACAATCATTTTTTTCTTTGAGTACTTTTCTTTCCAGTGATGTTTTGCTTTCTCTTACCCCCTTTCTCTCCTCTCCTTTGGGAATTCCATTTACCTACGTATTAGCTGCTTGAAGTTGTCCCACAGATCAACAATGCTTTGTTCATTTTTTTAAATTAAATATCTTTTTTCTCTGTGGTTCATTTTGGTTTTTGTTTGTTTGTTTTGTTTTGTTTGAGACAAGGTCTCGCTCTGTCACCCAGGCCAGGGTGTAGTGGCATGATCTTGGTTCACTGAAACCTCTGCCTCCTGGGTTCAAGCGATTCTCATGCCTCAGCCTCCCAAGTAGCTGGGACCATAGGCATGCACCACAATGTCCAGCTGTTTTTTGTATTTTTAGTAGAGACAGGGTTTCACCATGTTGGCCAGACTAGTCTTGAGCTCCTGGCCTCAAGTGATCCACCCACCTTGGCCTCCCAAGTGCTGGGATTACAGGCATGAGCCACCTCACCTGGCTTTCTGTGGTTCATTTTGGATAATTTTTACAGATATATCCTCAAGTCCACTGGTCCTTTCTTCTACAATGTCTAGTCAGCTATTATTCCCATCCAGTTTATTTTTCATCTCAGATGTTGTCATTTTAATAGATTTTTTATTTGGATCCTTTTGATATCTTCTCTGACTCCACTTAACCTGTTCAATCTTTCCTCTCATTTTTCTTTAACAAATAGAATACAGTTATAATAACTTTTTGAATGTTTTTTGTCTGCTAATTCGAACCTCTGTGTCAATTCTGGGTTGGTTTTGATTGACTTTTCTCCTCATTTTGGGGTTGCATTTTCCTGCTTCTTTAAATGCTTGGTAATTTTTTATCAAATGCCAGACATTGTGAATTTGACCTTATTGGGTGCTGCCTATTTTTGTATTTTTATAAAAATGTTTGATCTTTGTTCTGGGACACAATTAGATTGCTGGAAAACAGTTCGATCTTTTCAAGTCTTGCTTCTTAGATTTGTTAGGAGTGACGAGAGCTGCATTTTGTAAAGGGATAATTATTCCCACTGTTGAAGCAAGACTCTTTTGAGTACTCTCCCCAGTGCCCCACAAGTTATGAGGTTTTTCAATTGACAGATGAGAATAGGCTGTGCTGCATACTCTGTGTGAGTGTCGAGTATGGTTCCCTCTTGTGCTTTCGGGTGGTTCTTCTTATCTTGGGCAATTTTTTCACATGCACATATGCTTATGGGACTTAGGGAATCTTCAAAAGCCCTGAAACTATGCACAGAAAGACCCCTGCATATTCACCTGTCATCTGGAGCCTCCACTCTATTTTCTTTTTCTTTAAAAAAAGAAAAAAAAAAACCTTTTATTTTAAGTTCAGAGTTACATGTGCAGGTTTGTTACATAGGTAAACTCGTGTCATGGGAGTTTATTATATACATTATGTTATCACTCAGGTATTAAGCCTAGTACCCATTAGTTACTTTTCCTGATCCTCTCCCTCCTCCCACCATCCACCCTCCAATAGGCCCCAGTGTCTGTTGTTCCTCTCTTTGTGTCCATGTGTTCTCATCATTTAGCTCCCACTTATAAGTTAGAACATGCAGTATTTGGTTTTTTGTTCCCATGTTAGTCTGCTAAGGATAATGGCCTTCAGCTCCATCCATGTCCCTACAAAGGACATGATCTAGCTCCTTTTTATGGCTGCATGGTATTCTGTGGTGTATATATACCACATTTTCTTTATCCAGTCTATTACTGATGGGCATTCAGGTTGATTCCATGTCTTTGCTATCATGAATAGTCCTGCAATGAAAATACATGTATATGTGTCCTTATAATAGAAGAGTTTATATTCCTTTGGGCATATAACTGGTAATGGGATTGCTGAGTTGAATGATATTTTTGTCTTTAGTTCTTTGAGGAATTGTCACACTGTGTTCCACAATGGTTGAACTAATTTAGACTCCCACCAACAGTGTATAAGCGTTCCTTTTTCTCCACGACCTTGCCAGCATCTGTTTTTTGTTTTTTTTTTTTTTTGACTTTTTAATAATAGACATCCTGACTGGTCTGAAATGGTATCTCACTGTGGTTTTGATTCACATTTCTCTAATGATCAGTGGTGTTGAGCTTTTTGTCATGTAATTGTCGGCCACATGTATGGCTTCTTTTGAAAGGGTCTGTTCATGTCCTTTGCTCACTTTTTTAACGGGGTTGTTTGTTTTTTCTTGTACATTTGTTCAAGTTCCTTATAGATGCTGAATACTAGACCTTTGTCAGATGCATAGCTTGCAAAAATTTTCTCCCATTCTATGGGTTGTGTTTACTCTGTTAATAGTTTCTTTTGCTGTGCAGAAGTTCTTTAGTTTAATTAGATCCTATTTGTCAATATTTGCTTTTGTTGCAATTGCTTTTGTCATCTTTGTCACGAAATCTTTGCCTGTGCCTATGTCCTAAATGGTATTGCCTAGGTTGTCTTCCAGGGTTTTTATAGTTTTGGGTGTTACATTTAAGTCTTTAATCCATCTTGAGTTAATTTTTGTATATTGTGTTAAAAAAGGGGTCCAGTTTTAATCTTTTGTGTGTGGCTAGCCAGTTATCCCAGAACCATTTATTGAATATGGAGTCTTTTTCCCATTGCTTGTTTTTGTCAGCTTTGTCAAAGATCAGATAGTTGTAGGTGTGTGGTCTTATTTCTGGGATCTCTGTTCTGTTCCTTTGGTCTATGGGTCTGTTTTTGTACCAGTACCATGCTGTTTTGGTTACTGTAGCCCTGTAGTATAGTTTGAAGCAGAGTGGCATGATGCCTCCAGCTTTGTTCTTTTTGCTTAGGATTGTCTTGGCTATTCAGATTCTTTTTTGGTTCCATATGAATTTTAAAATAGATTTTTCCAGTTCTGTGAAGAATCTCAATGGTAGTTTAATAGGAACAGCATTGAATCTATAAATTGCTTTAGGCAGGTCATTTTTACTATATTGATTCTCTCTATCCATAAGCATGGAATGTTTTTGCATTTGTCGTGTCATCTCTGGTTTCCTTGAACAGACTTTTGCAGTTCTCCTTGTTGAGATCTTTCACCTCCCTAGTTAGCTGTATTCCTAGGTATTTTATTCTTTTTGTGGCAATTGTGAATGGGATTGCATTCCTGATTTGCCTCTCTGCTTGACTGTTGTTGCTGTCTAGGAATGCTAGTGATTTTTGCACATTGATTTTGTATCCTGATGCTTTCCTGAAATTGTTTATCACCTTAAGAAGCTTTTGGACTGTGGGATTTTCCAAACTATAGGATCATGTCATCTGCAAACAAGGTTAGTTTGACTTTCTCTCTTCCTATTTATTTCTTTCAGTGGTGTTGATGCACTTTCTTTCTTTCTCTTGCCTGATTGCTCTGGCCAGGACTTCCAATACCATGTTGAATAGGAGTGGTGAGAGAGGGCATCTTTGTCCTGTGCCAGTTTTCAAGGGAAATGCTTCCTGCTTTTGCCCATTCATTATGATGTTGGCTGTGGAACTATCATATATAGCTCTTATTATTTTGAGGTATGTTTCTTTAATACCTAGTTTATTGAGAGTTTTTAGCATGAATGGATGTTGAATTTGATCGAAAGCCTTTTCTGCATCTATTGAGATTATCATGTGGTTTTGTCTTTAGCTCTGTTTATGTAAGGAATCACATTTATTGATTTGCATATGTTGAACCAACCTTGCATCCGGGGATAAAACCTACTTGATCATGGTGGATGAGCTTTTTGATATGCTGTGGGATTCAGTTTGCCAGTATTTTGGTGAGGATTTTTGCATTGATGTTCATCACAGATATTGGCCTGAAGTTTTCTTTTCCTGTTGTATTTCTTCCAGGTTTTGGTATTAGGAGGTTGTTGGCCTCCATCCTATTTTCCATAGTTGTTTTATTTTCCAAACACCACAGCAATGAAGACAAAGAGCCCACCCTCCAACCGAACACCTATTCTGAATTTAAAAAGCAAATCCAATGATAATGACATGAACTGGGGACACTGTAGACCAGCCAGGTGTAAGCCTTCGTCATCAGTTTTGGTCTTCTATTTCTCCCTTCTTATTCAATTAATGCCATTATCAAGCATAACAGAAAATCATTTATTAAAATGAGGGAATGTGGTGACCCAGAGATTTGAGTCTTTTTTTTTAAATTCTCTGCAAGTGTTGCACAAAATGATTTGAGGCTTTTAAACAAAAACAGTACTGAAAAGATAAGCAGTTTACCCCACCACGAAATTCCCAAGCTGAAATTATTTTCAAACTGTACCCCAAATAAAATTATATCATCTTTTTTCTTCATTTACTGAACTTAATACTCTTAATGTGCTATGTCAGTATATGGATGACATTTACTTCAATTTAATAGTCTCATGCATGCAGTACTTTGGTGCATTGCCACACCAAAATGCGCTAACTTGGACCAGATTCTTTAAGGAGTCAGTGGCCCAAAAGCAAATTAAGAATAACCATCCAGGCCGAGCACAGTGACTCAAACTTATAATCCCAGCACTTTGGGAGGCCAAGGTGAGTGGATTACCTGAGGCCAGGAGTTTGAGACCAGCCTGGCCAACATGGTAAAACCACATCTCTACTTAAAAAAAGAAAAATTAGCCGGGTGTGGTGACGTGAACCTGTAATCCCAGCTACTGGTGAGGCTGAGGCAGCAGAATCACTTGAACCCAGGAGGTGGAGATTGCAGTGAGCCGAGATCAGGCCAGTGCACTCCAGTCCGGGTGAACAGAGTAAGATTCCATCTCAAAAAAAATAAAGAAAGAAAGAACAACCATCCAGCTGGACGCAGTGGTGTGCATCTGTGTTCTCAGCTCAGTAGCTGTGGCAGAAGGCGGAAGGACCACTCAAACTTCAGGAGTTTGAGCAAGAGTTCTAATCCAACCTGGGAAATATAAAAAGACTGTGTTTTTAAAAAATAATAATAATAATAGCCATCAGAGGAAGAAATTTGAACATTCAAAGCTTCCTCCCATTCCCCTTCCTCTGTCCTCTCTTTTCCTCCACTACCCTCTCGGCTCTTCTTCTTCTTTCCTGTCCTCTTCCCTTCTTTCCCGGCTTCTCCCACTTCCATATCAGGTTAAAGTCAAAAACACCTGGGCTCAAATCCTGGCTCCACTGCCTTCTTCTTGGATGACCTTGGTAAGGTGACTTCTTAACCTGTCTGAACGTGTTTCTTCACATATAAAAACAGGACGATGCTCTTTAGCTAAGAGAGTGGTCACGAGGATCAAATGAGATAATATGCATCAAACACCTGGCACATCATATGTGCTTAGTAATGGAAGGTATTAATCCTTCATTGGATAAACATCTATTGAGCACCTGTTCTCTGGGGACCTTGTGCTGAAGACACAGAAACAAAGGAGTACAAGAAGGGGTATAGGTAAACAAGTAAATTGCACTGAAGTATGGTAAGAAATATTATAGAAATCTGAATAAAGTTATCAGAGGACAGGGATGCCCCTAGGCTGATGAGTCCTCCATCACTAGAGTGGTATAAGCAGAGAGCATGGGCACCATGTTTTTTTGCTGCCTGGTGTCTGGGTATAAGGGTTGGGTGGGAGAGGGACCTCTGAGCTTCTGGTGGAGTTGACTCCACTCCCAGCTGGTAAGGATAGCAGTGCATATGACTAAGCCTGGCCAATGGGAACTCACATCCCAAGGTCTTCTGAGGGACTTGATAGGGGTTTGGGGCTGCTGGCAGGCACCTTGCCTCATAATACTGAGAATGAGGCTACCATGGAGGGAACAGAGCTGAGGGATGTTCAGAGACCCACCCTTGATGACATGATTGGAACAGCTGGATTCAACCACACCTGAAGCCAAACTCTCCTTGGACTTTGATGTAAACTAAGCCCCTTAAAAAATCCCCCTTTAGTTTTCATCTAGATCAGCTTGGGTGCCTTTCCTCTATTCCTTGTGCACCAAAGAGTCCTGTAACTGACAATGAAGATGCTGAGAAGCTCAGTAAATATTTGGTGGGAAGGGGGTATGGGAGGAGCTAGGTGACCTCCAGAAGCCCTTCCGGTGAGAGAGGCTTTGAGTTGGGCATTGAAGGGGCTGAATTGTTGGTTGTTTGAAGGACAGCAGAACAGAGCGGGCAGTGCAGTGCCCCAGAGTTCCGCCGACTCCAGTTTCCATTCCGGGAGCACTTCCTGGTGCATTTAAATGTGCCCCTGTGTGTGAGTGCCTTCAGGGAGTTTCGAAATAGCCTGAAATATAAACAGACTGGAAACCTACTCCTTCTTTTCCTCTCCCTGCTTTTCCTCTCTCCCGGGGTGGGGATGGGGTAAGCTGGTGCCGGTGCTGCAGAAGCTCCATTTGGAGGATTTAAAAAACATTTCAAGTTCGGTCTCCTTCTTTCTAAGTCTGGCAAGCCCGCCTGCCTGGGTCACTTTTCCCCCGAGTGCCAGGCCCAGGTGTGTGGGCAGGAAAAAGCAGCCCATTGTGTTCCAGCTTCGGGTCCTTCCGGTCCTAGGACTTGGCCCCTGCCAGCCTTGGGTTCCCAAGGAAAAGAGGCAGGGAGTGCACTGGAGAAGCGGTGGGGCCTGGCACTTTCCTGCTGATGGAACAGATCCCGTCATGATAAAATTCCAGGCCACAACAATTTATTGAGCAAACTACCCCTGGGAGCTAACCAGAGGCACAAAACTCAGGGAACAGAACATGCTTTAATCTGGGATTCGGGATGTTAGCCTGCCGTGAACCTGGGGTAACTGGTTCCAAAGCCACTCCCAGCACACCTCCCAGAATTCACACCCTTGTGGGGCCCCTCCCCTGAACCTGCACAGGCTCCATGACTCACTTTTAACCAACAGAACACAGCAGAAGTGATGCTGTGTGATTTCGGAGGGGAGGTCAGAAGTCTTGCAGCCCCCACTGTCCTTCTCGGGACACCCGCCCTGGGGTGCTCCCTCTAGGGGCCCAGCCACCTGCTGTGGGAAGCCCAAGCCACAGGAAGAAACCACAGATAGTATTATGTGTTCCGTTGTGTTTCCCCCACCCTACCCAAATTCATATGTTGAAGTCTTAAACCTCAGCACCTCAGGATTTCCTAATCTAGGAATAAGGTTGTTGCAGATATACTTAGTTAAGATGAGGTCATCCCGGAATAGGGTGGCTAATCCAATGTGACTGGTGTCCTTATAAATCAGGGAGATTTGGGGCACAGAGACATGCACATGTGGAGAATGCCATGTGAAAATAAAGACAAAGATGGGGGTGATGCCTCTATAATCCAGGAAATGCCAAACATTGCCAGGAAACCATCAGAGCCTGGAAGGTTCTCCCTTACTTGGACTTTGATGTGAACTGAGTCCCCTAAAACGTCTCCCTTTATTTTTCCTCTAGATCTGCTTGGGTGCCTTTTGTCTTTTGTTACTAGGGGAGTCCTATAACTGACAATGGAGATGCTGAGATACTCAGTCAATGTTTGGTGGGAAGAGGGGACGAGAGGAGCTAGATGACCTCCAGGGGCCCCTCCTTCTCTCTCTAGGAGAGAGTCTGGAAGATTCTCCCTCACAGTCGTCAGAAGGAACCGACCATGCTGACACCTTGACCTTGGACTTCCAGCCTCCGGAACTGTGAGATAGTGTGTGTTGAGTGATGACCTGGCATCTCCTCCCCCTGTTTCAGAAATTTCGAAAATGTGGGTACCAGAGCAAAATTATTTGAGGGTTGACATCAGTCAACCTCCCAAATGGTTCAGACCAAGGCATTCTTAGCCAATGTGGGACATTCTTTCCTTGCTCAGGAAAAAAGCAAACACGCCCCTAATTCAGTGATGCCAGAGTCGTTCTTTTGCAAGGATTAGGGTCAACGCATGGCAACAGAGGGCTACACACTTGTTGTGTGAGACCGGACTGGCTTGGGTCTGGGGAAGAAAACATCCATGCTTGCTAAATGCAATGTGGGATCCTGGATTGAATCCTGGAACGGCATTCATCAAAAAACGGGTGAAACCTGAATAATCTATAGTTTAGTTAAGAGTAATGTACCGACGGTGATGTCTCAGTTTTGAGAAATGTTCCCGTGGTAATGCAAGATGCTCACATTAAGAGGAATGGAGTGAAAGGTATACAAGAACTCTCTGTACTATCTTTACAACTTTTCTGTAACTCTAAATGTTTTTCAGGATAAAATGTTTATTAAACAAAAAAAGCTAGCATTTGCAGTGATGAAATGTGTTTGTCTTTAGACAGGTCAAAGGGGAGTTGGCCAAGTCCCTTGCTGATGAAGAGGTCATCTCAAAATCAAAAACCCTTTGCCCTCCCAAGTGACAAGTGGGGTAACGGTTATTGTTCATAGGGTTATGTCAAAGACTAAATGAAATAAAACATGTAAAGGGCTTGGCATAGAGCAAGGAACATGGCAAGCATTCAATAATCGTAAGCTGCTGTTGTTGTTTAGCAAAACCACTTCACTAACCGTATCCCCATGATGCCACATCGGCTGGTGTGAGGAGTTTATAGCTCTGCCAGCCCACTGTGGTTTTGCTCTAATGCACTCTCAAATGTATGAGTTCTCTGTTGCTGAATGACAATATTACCATTAACTTAGTGCTCTTTTTTGTTTGTTTGTTTGTTTGTTTTTGAGACAGAGTCTTGCTTTGTCATCTAGGCTGGAGGGCAGTGGCACAATCTTAGCTCACTGCAACCTCTACCTCCCGGGTTTAAGCGATTTTCATGCCTCAGCCTCCCATGTAGTTGGGATTACAGGTGTGCACCACCATACCTGGCTAATTTTTATATTTTTAGTAGAGATGGGGTTTCACCATGTTGGCCAGGATGGTCTTGACCTCCTGACCTTAAGTGATCTGCCCACCTCAGCCTCCCAAAGTGCTGGGATTATAGGTGGGAGCCACCATGCCCAGACAATTTAGTGCTTTTAAAACACATTTATTGCCAGGCATGGTGACTCACACTTGTAATCCCAGCACTTTGGGAGGCTGAGGGGGGCAGATCACTTGAAGTCAGAAGCTCGAGACCAGCCTGGCCAACATGATGAAACCCCATCTCCACTAAAATACAAAAAATTAACCAGGCATCGTGGTACATACCTGGAATCCCAGCTACTCGGTAAGCTGAGGCATGAGAATAGCTTGAACCCAAAAGGCGGAGGTTGCAGTGAGCCGAGATTGTGCCACTGCACTCCAGCCTGGGCAACAAAGTGAAACTCTGTCTCAAAAAAATAAAAATAAATAAATAAATAAAATTAAATTAAACACATTTATTATCTCACAGTTTCTGTGGGTCTGGAGTCTGGGCATAGCTTACCTGAGTCCTATGCAAAGCTGCAATTGAGATGTCAGCCAAGGTCAGGGTCTCATCTGAAGGACCAACTGGGGAAGAATCCACTTCCAAGCTCATGTGGTTGTTGGCAGGGCTGAACTATTTTATAGTGCAACACCTCTCACACCAAATGTGTAGTGGTTTTTTCCATAAAACAATAACCAGTTCTCCAACTCTCCAGATACCAACTAGGTGTCCATTGATTCAATTCAAGTCTGACACTAACTACTGGGAGTTAGCATCTGTCCCCACAGGATAAGGGCTCAGTCTGGGAAGACTGCTCCCACTCAGGCACCAATTGCAAGTTTTGGGCCTCCTGTACTTCTGACCAACAAGCTATAAATCAGGAGTTCCCATGACCACCTCTATATAATTTGCTAGAAAGACTCACAGCACTCAGGAAGCACTTTACTTACTACTACTGGTTTATTATAAAAAATACAACTCAGGGACAGCCAAATGGAAGAGTTGCATAGGGCAGGGTGTGTCGTGGGAGGGTGCAGAGCTTCCATGCCCTCTCAATGTACCTCCCTGGCAGCACCTCAATGTGTTCACCAACCCAGATCTCCAAACCTGTTGTTTAGGGATTTTATGGAGGTTCCATTATGTAGGCATAATTGATCGAATTATTGGCCATTGGTGATAAACTCAATCTCCAGCCCTTCTTTCTTCCCCAGAGCTCTGGGGGATAGGGCTGAAAGTTCCAACCTTCTCATCTTGCCTCAGTCTTTCTGGCAACCAGCCCCAATCCTGAAGCTATCTAGGGACCCCCAATCACCAGTCATCTCATCAGCATACAAAAGATATTCATCACTCCAGAGATTCCAAGGGTCTTAAAAGCTCTTACGCAGGAACCAGGGTCTAAGACCAAATATTATAACAACAGATGCTCCTATCATCCCATCATGCAGGAAATTACAAGCATTTTAGAAGCTCTGAGCCAGGAATCAGAGATGAAGAATAAATATGTATTTTTAATATTCATAGTATCACAGCAGCATTCAGTTTCTTGTAGGTTGTCTTGCTAGTATTGGCTGTAGACCACCCTCAGCTCCTTGCCAAACAGGCCTCTCCATGGGGCTGCTTACAGCATAGCGGCTGGCTGCAGCAAGCCAGCCAGGGAAAGAGACTACCAGCAAGAAGGAAGTTACAATCTCACCAAACATCATCCCAGAAGTGACATCCTGTCACCTCTGCTGGTTAGAAACAAGTCACAGGTCCTCCCCAATTCAAGGGGAGGGGATGACACAAGGCATAATAGCAGGAGATAAAAGTTAAAATAAAAATAGGTAAAAATCACTGGGGATCATCTTTTGTTAATTTTTTGTTCTTGTTTTTGCATTTTTTGAGACAGGGTCTGTTGCCCAGGCTGGAGTGCCATGGTGTGATCTCAGCTTACTGCAGCCTAAACCTCCTGGGCTCAAGCAATCCTCCCACCTCAGCCTCCTGAGTAGCTAGGACTACAGGCACATGCACCACCACACCCAGCTAATTTTTAAAATTGTTGTAGAGACAGGGTCTTGCTCTGTTGCCCAGGCTGGTCTTGAACTCCTGAACTCTGTTGCCCAGGCTCAGGTGCTCTTCCCACCTCAGCCTCCCAATGTGCTGAGATTACAGGCGTGAGCCACCATGCCTGTCCCCTTGGGAGGAACCATCTTACAGTCTTCTGAGCCCAGAAGTGTTGAATCAAGGCCTGGCAGTTGGTGAATGCACAGCTGCCTAGTACCATGAATTAAAGGAAGCTGAAGAGGGGCTGAGGTGTCCAGGGACATAGACAATAGTAGCTACTACTTACTGAGCACCTACTACATGCCAGACACTGCCCTAAGCACTGTGTAAATACGTGTTCATTGGCTCTTTCAACAACTCTTTGAGACAGGGGTTACAAATACCTCCTTAGAGAAAAGGCCCAGTGAGGCTCAGAAAGATTAAGCGACTTGTCCAAGGTCACACAGCAGAGTGGTGGCAGAGCTCAGGCTGGGATTCAAGCCCAGGCTGCCTCACATCAAAGTCCTGGCTCTAAACCCTTATGGTGCCTTGTCTGTGTCAGCTAGTTGAAAAAAAACGATTTGAATCAATGGCTGCCGAATCTGGACATTTCTCTAAAAATAAAAATAAAGGTCAGTCCCTGTCACATGAGGGAAAGATGACAGAGTTGGGTGTGTTCAACTGGAGAAGAAAAGGAAAAAGGTCATGTTCGCTGACTTCAGAGCTCTGAGTGGTTGTTGCAGGGAAGAGCAGGGATGCTTTTTCTGGATGGCTCAAAGGCAGAAATGGAGGGGCGGGGGTGAGCTCTGGGAGCCGCGGGAGCACCGTGGACAGACCCTAGCCTGGCCAGCGTCTTTCCCCTTCATGTGGAAGGAGAGACTTGAGCTTGTCCTCGCAGCTGAGCAAATATTTCTACTTCCCCGTTGCAGGCTGGAGTCGGCCTCTTCTCCAGCCGCTCGGTGGGCCTTCAGAGCAGCAGCCTCGGGCCGTGGGGTGGAGGTCAGCTCGGCCACCCTGACCAGATGGGACCAGAGTGACGACTGCCAGGCCCAGGTCAAAGGGCTTTGCTGACATCCTGTTTCCTTCTGAGCCTCATCACCGTGACTGCAAGGGGCTGCAGAGTCCCCCTTTCCAGCCCATTCTCCATGCCGCTGCTGAGTTGTCTTTCTAGAATTTAAAGCAGACCAGGTCACTCCCCTTCTCAAACCCTTCCATGGCTCCCTAGTGCCCTGAGGATACATTTAACTTGGCCCAAAGGCCCCACATGATGTGGTCCCACTCACCTCTCAGGACTTGCCGCCAACTGCTTCCCCCAAAACTCCCATCCTACCTTTCAGGCCTCTGGAATGATATGCTATTCCCAAGACACCAGACAATTCCAGGCCTCTGGGCTTACTCTGCCTGAGTTGCCCTTCTCCTGACACTCTCCTATACATCCGTCAAGACTCAGTCCAAACATCATCTCCTCTGAGAAGCCTTCCGTGGCTCCCTCCTATGGAGTTGCTTCCCCTTCTTGTACCACATTAAACCCAGGCCTCGCAGAAGCTCACATTTGGCTGGGAGCATTGGCTCATGCCTGTAATCCAGCACTTCAGGAGGCTGAGGTGGAAGGATTGTTTGAGCTCAGGAGTCCAAGACCAGCCTGGGCAACATAGTGAGATCCCATCTCTATATAAAAATTAAATAATTAAAAAAAAAAAAAACAGAAGCTTACATTTCCTGAGCACTCACTCGGTGCTTCACATGCATGAGCTCACTCAGTCCTCCCTGCTGTTTCAGTTTCTCACCATCCTTATTTCCCAGAGGGAGAGACAGGAACAGAGAGGTCGAATGCTTTGTTCTAAGACACACAGCCAATAAATGGCAAAGCCAGGACAGGAACCATTTGTGTCTGACTCCAGAATCGGTGCTCTTTAAGTTTCATTGTTTGTGTGTTTAAATAAAGTAAGCCATGCAAATGGTAACAAACAACAAATGCAGGAGTGGCAGAGGGAGAAGAGAGGTGAGGGGCATGGGGGGAGGGGAAGGGAGGGGAGGTCTCTACCCCCACCCCACACCAGCAACATCAGCCAGAAAACTTTATTGATGTGTTGAGAAGCTGGGCCCAACAAAGCCCCCAGTTGCCCAAATCCTGTGTCAAAGGTCCATCTTGCAGGGCAGAACAGAATCTCGCTGCCCAGGGAGCTCAGCACCAGAGCAGGGGCAGCTGCCACCTGCTTCTCCACATTGACCGCAAGGCCAGACACCCTGAAATGGCCTGGGGTGAGAACATCAGCGAGGAGTGACTTCTCACACAAAAGTAGAGTGGCTTTTTTGAGCTGAGAGTTATCCCACAGAGGAGCGCTGTGCTGGAGGAAGACACCAGCGCCAGGCGGGTCTAGGGGGTCACGCCCAAGAGAGCACGGCGGGGGTGGCAGATGTCTGGGAAGACATTTCTTAAACAACAAAAAGACACTTCTTTTTTCTTACAGAATATTCTGCCGAAACCCACTAGGAAAAGCAAAGAGTAACAGTAGTTCTGGTGTATTGAAGACTCACCACAGGCCAGCACTTTTGAAGCCTTCTGTAGCATATGTTCCTGGAATCCTCACTGCACCATTCTGAGGTCTCTCCATTCTCATGTTACCAATGAGGAAACTGAGGTGCAGAGTGATAAGTGACTTATCCAAGGTCGTATAGTTCACGCATGGTGGAGATGGGATCCAAACCTAGGCAGTGTGGTCCCAGAGTGCATGCCTCTTAAATACTGTGCTAGGTAAAGCCACTCTGGTTAAAATAGGTGTGGGAGTAGGGAAGGGAGTGAGCCCTTGTACTCAGCTGCCCCAACTCACTCTCAAATCCTGACTGCCCATGAGGGATCTCTGCAGACACCACAGATCAGAGGCATGTAGTTGGGAAGTCATTGTTGTTGGACAGTTTTATGGCATCTCAAGCCCACAAAACTGCTCATACCTTGGTTCTTCTCAGACAAATCCTGTGACTTGGTTGGTCCCAACAAGGTCAGCCTTGAGGTCTGCAGGGCTCAGGCATAGAGAAGACTGTGGGTACCAGGAGGGAGGAAGATGACAGGAAGAGCCCAGGCATGGGAGACAGAGAAGCGTGAAGTTCAAGCCCACCACGGCCTGGAATTAGCCAGGCCTCCCTCATGGTCAACAGCCAAGTCAGCCCTGGCTGACATAAGCAGAGGGGAATGCACTAGAAGGAGCACAGGGGCTCTCTGAACCAACAGGAGGCTGGAGGAGTGAGCTCCAGAGAGGCAGGTCTCAGGGAGGCTCTGGAAGGACTGGAATGAGGGGAGCAGGGAGCTGCCTGTTGTGGGCACTTCTGGGACCTGAGCCCCCTGCCTGGTGCCTGGCTCCGAGTGGTGCTTCGGGGATAGCTACTGAATGAATAAATCCACGGGCATCTGATGACAGGAAAAAGCTGATTAAGACATTGCTACAACCACCATAACAACAACAACAAATCCCCAGCCGTTGTTCCTTTTGACCTTGGATCAGCGCTCAAGATTCAAAGACTTAGCAGAGCACAGGCAGCTAGCTGGTCAAGTGGGAGTGTGCGCTGGATGGGGGTGATGGAGGGGGGCTGTGGCTCCCTCTATTCTCACAGAGGGAGAGGACCACCTAGAACTACCCCCCCACCACCACCATCCCCACCGAGATGGCACACAGAAGGCATGGCCATTTGCCCCAAGGAATCCAGAAGTTGGACTCTGGCAACCAATCCAACAGATGTCTGCTGTAACTGCCTACTCCTGTTGGTAGTGATAATCACACTGACATTGGAGCGACTATTTATGGGCATGAGGATATCCCAAGACCGTGCGGAGCGCCTCCCTGCATTGTCTTACCAAGTCTTCATAACAGCCTTACAGTTACTACTCCTATTTTACCAATGAGGAAATTGAGGCTCAGAGAGACAAAGTTACTCAGCTAAGCTCACAGAGCCAGTGAGTGGTATTCACAGAACCCAGACTGTTGGACTTTGAACAGGGTCTTTCTGACCATGATCACATGGCTTTCTCCTCTGCTGTGGTGCGGTGTGACCTTTGGCAAGTGAGTCAGACTCTCTGGCCCTCTTTGCTCTGATCACCAAGCCATGATTGCCCAGAGGGGCATATTTTTCTAATATATACAAAGGTGCCCTGTGGGCCTGCAGTGGTCCCGACTCTGAACCTGAGTTTCTGCCTCTGTAACGACCCACCTATTTTCTCCTACAGAGATACGGTGAGAACACAGTAATATAATCTATGCTAAAGCACATAGTAGGCCGACAGTTCAGGGAGCCAAACAGGGCATCCACTTGTGTCTCCAGCCCTGACATCATGCACACATCAGGTCCAGAGAATGTAGCATGCACTCAGGGCCTCCCCCATCAGTGCCTGGGATTTTTCACTCAGCTGTACAGGCTTAGGCAAGTCACTTTCCATCATGGGCCTCAGTTTCCTTATCTGTCACAGGAGGGGGTGGGGGAGGTAATCTCCAAGGGCATGGAAGCACTGACATTGGATTTTAGGCAGTAAAACACCCATGCTTACCTCCGGAAGGCATTTCATGCAGGCCTCACGGTGTCCTTAGAATGGGCCAAATGAATGCTGTAAATTTCCCCTCCTCCGAGGACCTCTCTCCTTCCACACCCTCTTTCTTGACGGCTCACACTTTCTCTGCTTTCAGAGAGATGTTTTTCAAGCAGCCCACGTGGGGGCCCAAGCAACAGCCGCGTGCAGAAGCCCAGCCCCGGCGGTAATCCTGGGCGGAAAGCAAGCGGGAAGAAACGTGCAGGATGAAGGTGCCAGGGAAGAGGTCTTGTCCCTGATTTCCCAGTGGCCAGTGTGGGGTGGAGGCCAAGGACCGGGCCTGCGGGAAGTCCAGTGGGTCCTCTGAGAGGGCATCACTGGGACTATTCATAGCCCAGGATCCTCACTGGAATCTGGCAGGCAGGGACAGGCACCAACCGGGATCTTGCCTGTTTGTGGCACAAACGCAAGCTAAGTTGTTTACACTGTTCTTCTTTCCACTGCCTCACTTAGCGTGAGACCAAATGCCAACCATCCTGGAGCCTGAATAGATGTCTAAGACCCAGAATATGGTCTGTGTGCTGCATGTAATAAAATGAGAACTGGATTTGGGGTGAAGGATATAACCATGGGATTTGGCAAGACACTGAATAGGGTTGCTGTGTGTGGTTGTTAAGGTCATGCACTGAACAAATACACCTGGGTGATGAAGTGAATGGGGCTAAAATCTACCCCGTGCTCTGCTCGCTAAGCCATGATTGCCCAGAGGGGCATAGTTTTCGAATATACGCAAAGGTGCCATATGACCCACCCATTTTCTCCTACAGAGATATGGTAAGGACATAGTAATATAACCTATGTTAAAGAACCTAATGGTTATTTGCAATGAATTACCATTATTTATAAAAAGTCTTGTTCCACAAAAGTTTAAAGGCAGCTTATGAAATTATATAAGGTTAAATAGAAAATATGATTAGATACAATATTATACATTGATTGAATGAGGGAAGGCAAAAATGAGACATATGCACCAGTACTTCCCTTCGTGTGCCCATGGCAGACATCACTGATGGATGAATCCATCATGCACCTTGTTCACATTCTGAAAGTCAGTTTTCACCCTGGCACAAAGGAAATGAGGAAATGGGTAAAGGGCTGTATCTTCATGCTGCACAGTGGGTCAATAAATGAAAATTATATTCTGGGGCCTGTGGTAAGGGGAAGGGGAGGTGACCTGGATCAGGAAGTCCCACACTGTCGTGTGTCACAGTTTTAGCCTTGAGCTTCATCATGGGCAAAGCAAAGACGTAAACACTCAGCCAAGCATGCACACACACAGACACAATCAGTGTCCAAAATATAAAATTATACTAGTTTCTCAGACTTCATGCAAATCGCCTACACTGAATTCTCGGCGAATTTTTCCTGGGGTTCCTCATAATGGGGTCATGTGATGAATCAGAAAACACCCTCAACAGCAGCCCTAGAAGAAGCACATTGGAAGATTTTCATTGGTGACTCCTTACAGTGAAAGCCCTGGGTAGAAAACTTAATCAGAGTCCAGTGAGAGCACTGTAAACCCTTTCCCCCATGACACCCGGCTCATGGGAAGGGAGCTGGAAGAAACAGAAGCCCAAGGCTCTACTAAGTCTCTGGTATTGGGGAGTAGGCCTTCAAATGGACCCCAAGCCCTTTTCTATGGATGAGGAAACTAAGACCCTGGGAGGTTAGGGAGGGGCTCCAGGTCCCCAGCACCAAGCCCAGGAGTATTTCCCCTCTACTTCACCACGCCCCCTGGAGGTTGCTAACCCCTGAGTAGCACTTCCTGGTCCAGCTCAACCCACCAGCAGGGTTGACCCATCAGCCTCCAAACCCCACCGCCCAGTCCCCCAGGCAACACCAACTGAGGGCACCCCTCACTGGAGAGCAAGGCTGTGGGCTACATTGTCCCCAAGGAACCCCTCTGGGGGAGCACAATCTACAGGTGGTCCTGGGGCCCCCCAGAGGGGAGGTGGCATTTGAGTAGGCCTTCAAGGACAGGCCCCTCCTGCCCCACAGCTTGGCAGAACAGACAGATCAGGCAGACCACAGTCCAAATCCCAGCCCTGCTGCTCCCAGGCTGTGTCCTTGGGAAAGTTATCTCACCACCTCTAAGCCTTAGCTTCCTCGTCTGTAAAGTCAGAACCACTCCTAGGGCAGGCATGACGGCTGCGTGAGACCAAGACTTCACTAACTGAGCAGTTTATTACTCACACTATTATCACGACCGACGATAATTCACTCACGGTGTAGACAGAGCACTGGCCAGGAGTTGGACAGATCTGAGTGTGGATCCTGGCTCTGATACAACTGGCCGAGTACCTTTCTAAGCCTCAGTTCCCCCATCTGTTAAATGGGAGGCAGGACTATTCCAAAGGTCAGTGGCCTGTGAGGGTGCAGTTCCAGTTTTGGCCCCTCAGCTGCTGGAAGCACGAGGGCACCGGGACTCGGGCTAGAGGGAGGCAGGGCCCGAGAGGCCCTGAGGCCTGGAGCTCCCCAGCAGCTCCCCTCTCGGGCCTGGGCCGGGGGAATGTGTAGGAGGGAGGTCCAGGGAGGGGGGCCCTGGAGCCGGGAGGAACAGCCCTGGCGGCCGGCAGCGGTGCGGTGACCCAGGAGGGAGGGAGAGCTTGGCTCCGAGCTCATCACTCAGCGAGCTGTCTCCCCCGGGCCGGGAACCCCGGCGGCCTGTCCTCCCCACTTCCTGCGCGCTGGGTCAATATTGTGATTTCCACTGTGCCTCCCGCCTGGGACGGCCTGGCCCTGCGCGCCGACCAGGGTCACGGGGCTGCGGGGAGACAGGGGTATGGAGAGGTCACCCGCTGCCTGGAAGATGACTCAGGACCTGTAGGCTGCAAGGCGGCGCGGCCGGGAGCCAAGAGCCCCAGTGCAGCCTCACCTCCAAATGCACAGAAATGGCGCTTGAACAAGGCCTGTGCCCTCTCCTATCCAAGCCGAGGGATCAACCAAGGCCCGGAGAGGGCAGGGACTTGCCCAAGGTCACACCGTGAGTCTGTAGCTGAAGGAGGCCCTGAATCCCATCTCCTGACCTCAGATCCTCACCAAACCTCCATCTTCTACCTTCCCTGCCCAAGTACCTACCTTCCTCTTCATCAGCATCCGGAACGGACGTCTTCCTACACCTCGCGGGAGCACAAGGAGAGAGGAGAGGCTGACCCTGACCAAGGAGGGTTGGTGTGGAGGCTTCTCCAGGAGTGAGGGGTGGTCAGGAGGACACAGTTCAGGCACCCACACACTGGTTGTTACGAGGATGGAGGGTGCGAGGCACCAGCCCTGAGGCTCCGGAACCTGTGGCTTCATTTTTCCTAGTGAGCTCGTCTTGTCAAGGCTGAGTGCAGACTTCACCTCCTCCCTGGAGCACTCACAGCACCCCTGCTCTCCTCCAGATCGCCTCCTCCATGCGGTGCACTTCTCACACCACACACCTGCCTCCCCTAGTGAATCAGGAGCCCCTGGGGCAAGGGGTCCAGGCAATCTCACTTCCAGATCCCAGGCCCAGCCCAGGGTGAGGCCATCCCTGGGTCCTGTTAGCACTGCTGAGTGAGGGAAGGGAGGAGTCCTGTCTTCCCACATCACTGTCAACTCCACGGGGGTGGAAACTCCTGCCCTCCCAGTGTCACCTCTCCTGGAAACCCTTTTTATTCTTCACCTGGTTACCTCCTGCTCTTCCTTTAGGTCTCCACTTAACTGTCACCTCCTCCTGGAAGCCCTTCCAGACCGCTCTGCCAAAACTACATTAGCTGGCCCTGCTCTGAGTCCATTACACTTCCCTATCAGTGTTCTTACCCAAGGGGAATATAATGGCTTGTTAAATGTTCTTCCCCTCTACGCTGAACTAGGACTGAAGTCCCTGTCTCTGAGTGAGATGAGACTCACCATTGTGTTTCTAGCTCGGGGTCTGGTGCAGAGTCAGTGCTAGATGGATGGATGGATGAATTGATGAATGGATGGATGGATGGATGG
>NW_026652765.1:0-24783 GCF_009828535.3 Hylobates moloch
AATATCTTCAAATAAAAACTACACAGAAGCATTCTGTGAAACTTCTTTCTGTTCTGTGCATTCAACTAATAGAGTTGAAGCTTAATTTTCATTGAGCAGTTCTGAAACACTCTTTCTGTAGAAACTCCAATGGACATTCAGATCGCTAAGGGGCCTATAGTCGAAAAAGGAATATCTCCAAGTAAAAACTACGCAGAAGCATTCTGTGAAACTAATTTCTGTTCTGTGCATTCAACTAACAGTGTTGAAGCGTACCTTTGATTCAGCAGTTCTGAAACACTCTTACTGTAGAAACTGCAAGTGGACATGGCGAGCGCTAAGGGTCCTATAGTGGAAAAAGGAATACCTTCAAATAAAAACTTCACAGAAGCATTCTGTGAAACTAATTTCTGTTCTGTGCATTCAACTAACGGAGTTGAACCTTACATTTGGTTGAGCACTTCTGATATGCTCTTTCTGTAGAAACTGCAAGTGGACATTCAGAGCGCTAAGGAGCCTATAGTGGAAAAAGGAATTTCTTCACATAAAAGTAGACAGAAGCATTCTGTGAAACTTCTTTCTTTTCTGTGCATTCAACTAACAGAGCTGAAGCTTACGTTTTATTGAGCAGTTCTGAAACACTCTTTATGTAGTAACTGCAAGTGGACATTCGGAGCGCTAACGGGCCTATAGTGGAAAATCGAATATCTTCAAATAGACACTACACAGAAGCATTCTGTGAAACTTCTTTCTCTTCTGTGTATTCAGATAAGAGATTTGAAGCTTACTTTTGATTGAGCAGTTCTGAAACACTCTTTCTGTAGAAACTGCAAGGGGACATTCGGAGCGCTAAAGGGCCTATAGTGGAAAAAAGAATATGTTCAAATAAAAAGTACACAGAAGAATTCTGTGAAACTTCTCTCTGTTCTGTGCATTCAACTAAGAGAGTTGAAGCTTACTTTCGATTGAGCAGTCCTGAAACACTCTTTCTGTAGAAACTGCAAGGGCACATTCGGAGCGCTAAGGGGCCTATAGTGGAAGAAGAAATATCTTCAAATAAAAACTACATAGAAATATTCTTTGAAACTTCTTTCTGTTCTGTGCATTCAAGTAACAGAATTGACGCTTACTTTTGATTGAGCAGTTCTGAAACACTCTTTGTGTAGAAACTGCAATGGGACAATCCCAGCGTTAAGAGGCCTATAGTGGAAAAAGGAATATCTTCAAATAAAAACTACAAAGAAGCATTCTGTGAAACATTTTTCTGTTCTGTGCATTCAACTAACAGAGTTGAAGCTTACGTTTGATTGAGCAGTTCTGAAACTCTCTTTATGTAGAAACAGCGAGTGGACATTCGGAGTGCTAAGGGGCCTATAGTGGAGAAAGCAATATCTTCAGATAAACACTACACAGAAGCATTCTGTGAAACTAATTTCTGTTCTGTGTATTCAACTAATGGAGTTGAACCTTACTTTTGATTGAGCAGTTCTGACACACTGTTTCTGTAAAAACTGCATGTGGACATTCAGAGCGCTAAGGGGCCTATAGTGGAAAAAGGAATATCTTCAAATAAAAACTACACGGAAACATTCTGTGAAACTTCTTCCTGTTCTGCACATTCAACTAATAGAGCTGAACCTTACTTTTGATTGAGCAGTTCTGTAACACTCTTTCTGTAGGAACTGCAAGTGCATATTCTGAGCGCTAAGGGGTCTACAGTGGAAAAAGGAATAACTTCAAACAAAAACTACACAAAAGCATTCTGCGAAACTTGTTTCTGACCTGTGCATTCAACCAGCAGATTTGAAGCATACTTTTGTTTGAGCAGTTCTGAAACACTCTTTCTGTAGAAACTGCAATTGGACGTTCGGAGCAGCCAGCGGTCTATAGTGGAAAAAGGAATAACTTCAAATAAAAACTACACAGAAGCATTCTGTGCAACTTATTTGTGTTCTGTGCATTCAACTAACAGAGTTGAAGCTCAGTTTTGATTGAGCAGTTCTGAAACACTCTTTCTGTAGAAACTGCAAGGGGATATTCTGAGCGCTAAGGCGCCTATAGTGGAAAAAGCAATATCTTCAGATAAACACTACACAGAAGCATTCTGTGAAGATAATTTCTGTTCTGTGCATTCAACTAATGGAGTTGAAGCTTATTTTTGATTGAGCAGTTCTGAAACACACATTCTGTAGAAACTGCATGTGGACATACAGAGCGCTAAGGGACCTATAGTGGAAAAAGGAATATCTTCAAATAAAAACTACACAGAAACATTCTGTGAAACTTCTTCCTGTTCTGCACATTCAACTAATAGAGCGGAACCTTACTTTTGATTGAGCAGTTCTGTAACACTCTTTCTGTAGAAACTGCAAGTGCATATTCTGAGCGCTAAGGGGCCTATAGTGGAAAAAGGAATATCTCCAAATAGAAAGTACACAGAAGTATTCTCTGAAACCTCTTTCTGTTCTGTGCATTCAACTAACAGAGTTGAAGGTTGCTATTGATTTAGCAGTTCTAAAACACTCTTTCTGTAGAAACTGCAATGGGACATTCGGAGCGCTAAAGGGCCTATAGTGGAAAAAGGAACATCTTCAAATAAAAACTACTCAGAACAATTCTGTGCAACATATTTGTGTTCTGTGCATTCAACTAACATAGTTGAAGCTTACTTTTGATTGAAGATTTCGGAGACAATCTTTCTGTAGAAACTGCAAGCGGACATTCGGAGCCCTAAGGGGCCTATAGTGGAATAAGGAATATCTTCAAATAAAAACTACACAGAAGCATTCTGTGAAACTTCTTTTTGTTTTGTGCATTCAACTATCAGGGTTGAAGCTTACTTTTGGTTGAGCAGTTCTGAAAGGCTCTTTCTGTAGAAACTGCAAGGGGACATTCGGAGAACTAAGGTGCCTATAGTGGAAAAAGCAATATGTTCAATTTAAAACTACAGAGGAGCATTCTGTGAAGCTAATTTCTTTTCTGTGCATTCAACTAACGGAGTTGAACCTTATTTTGGACTCAGCAGTTCTGAAACCCACTTTCTGTAGAAACTACAAGGGGACATTCGGAGTGCTAAGGGGCGTATAGTGAAAAAGAAATACCTAAAAATAAAAACTACACAGAAGCATTCTGTGAAACTTCTTTTTTTTGTATTCATTCAACTAACAGAGTCGAAGCTTACCTTTGATTGAGCAGTTATGAAACACTCTTTCTGTAGAAACTGCAAGGGGACATTCGGAGCGCTACGGGGCCTATAGTGGAAAAAGAAATATCTTCAAATAAAAACTACAAAGAAACATTCTGTGAAACTTCTTTCTGTTCGGTGCATTCAACTAACAGAGTTGAAGATTGCTTTTGATTGAGCAGTTCTGAATCACTCTTTCTGTAGAAACTGCAAGTGGACATTCTGAGCGTCAAGGGTCCTAAAGTGGAAAAAGGAATAACTTCAAATAAAAACTACACAGCAGCATACTGTTAAAGTTCTTTCTGATCTGTGCATTCAACTAACATCGTTGAAGCTAACTTTTGATTAAGCAGTTCTGAAACACTCTTTCTGTAGAAACTGCAAGGGGATATTCGGAGCGCTAAAGGGACTGTAGTGGAAAAAGGATTATCTTCAACTAAAAATTACACAGAAGCATTCTGTGAAACTTCTTTATGTTCTGTGCATTCAACTACCAGAGGTGAAGGTTCCTTTTGATTGTGCAGTACTGAAACACTTATTCTGTAGAAACTGCAAGTGGACTTTTGGAGCGCTAAGGGGCATACAGAGGAAAAAGGAATATCTTCCAATAAAAACTACACAGAAGAATTCTGTGAAATTACTTTCTGTACTGTGCATTCAACTAACTAAATTGAATATTACTTTTGATTGAGTAGTTCGGAAACACTCTTTTTGTAGAAACTGCAATGGGACATTCGGAGCGCTAAGGGGCCTATAGTGGAAAAATTAATATCTTCAAATAAAAACTACACAGAAGCATTCTGTGAATCTTCTTTCTGTTCTGTGCATTCAACTAACAGAGATGAATCTTACATTTGTTTGAGTAGTTCTGAATCATTCTGTCTGTATAAACTGCAAGGGGATATTCGGAGCCCAAATTGGCCTATAATGGAAAAAGGAATATCTTCAAAAAAAATCTACACAGAATCATTTTGTGAAACTTCTTTCTTATCTGTACATTCAGCTTACAGAGTTGAAGCTTACATTTGATTGAGCAGTTCTGAATCACTCTTTCTGTAGAAACTGCAAGGGGACATTCAGAGGGCTAAGGGGCCTATTGTGGAAAAAGAAATATCTTCCAATAAAGACTACACAGAAACATTCTGGGAAACTAATTTCTGGTCTGTGCATTCAACTAACACAGTTGAATGTTACTTTTGATTGAGCAATTCAGAAACACACTTTATGTAGAAACTGAAATTGGACATAGGGAGCGCTAAGGGGCATAGAGTGGAAAAAGGAATATCTTCAAATAAAAACTACACAGAAGCATTCTGTGAAACTTATTTCTATTCTGTGCATTCAACTAACAGAGTTGAACCTTACTTTTTATTGAGCAGTTCTGAAACACTCTTTCTGTAGAAACTGCAAGTGGACATTCGGAGCGCTAAGGGTCCAATAGTGGAAAATGGATTATCTTCGAATAAAAACTACACAGAAGCTTTCTGTGAAACTTCTTTCAGTTCTTTGCATTCAACTGACAGAGTAGAAGCTTACCTTTGTTTGAGCAGTTCTGAAACCCTCTTTCTGTAGAAACTGCAAGGGGACAATCGAAGCACTAAAGGGCCTATTGTGGAAAAAGAAATATCTTCAAATAAAAACTACGCAGAAGCATTCTGTGAAACTTTTTTCTGTTCTCTGCATTCAACTAACGGAGCTGAAACTTACCTTTGAATGAGCAGTTCTGAAACACTCTTTCTGTTGAAACTGCAAGTGGACATTCGGAGCACTAAGGGTCATATAGTGGAAAAAGGAATATCTTCAAATAAAAAGTACACAGAGGCATTCTGTGAAACTTCTTACTGTTCTGTGCATTCAACTAAAGGGTTACACCTTACATTTGGTTGAGCAGTTCTGAAACACACTTTCTTTGAAACTGCAAGTGGACATTCGGAGCGCTAAGTAGCCTATAGTGGAAAAAGAAATATCTTCAAATAAAAACTACACAGAACTATTCTGTGAAACTTCTTTCTGTTCTGTGCATTCAACTAACAGAATTGAAGCTTACTTTTCACTGAGCAGTTCTGAAACACGCTTTTTGTAGTAACTGCAAGTGGACATTCAGAGCGTTAAGGGGCCTATAGTGGAAAAAGAATTTCTTCAAATAAAAACTACACAGAAGCATTCTGTGAAACTAATTTCTGTTCTGTGCATTCAACTAACAGAGTTGAAGCTTACTTTTGATTGAGCAGTTCTGAAACCCTGTTTCTGTAGAAAGTGCATGGGGACATTCGGAGCCCATATGGGCCTATACTGGAAAAAGAAATATCTTCAAATAAAAACTACACAGAAGTTGGTCGGGCACGGTGGCTCACGCTTGTAATCCCAGCACTTTTGGAGGCCGAGGCGGGCGGATCACGAGGTCAGGAGATCGAGACCACGGTGAAACCCCGTCTCTACTAAAAGTACAAAAAAAAAAAATTAGCCTGGCGTGGTGGCGGGCGCCTGTAGTCCCAGCTACTCGGAGAGGCTGAGGCAGGAGAATGGTGTGAACCCGGGAGGCGGAGCTTGCAGTGAGCCGAGATTGCGCCACTGCACTCCAGCCTGGGCGACAGAGCGAGACTCCGTCTCAAAAAAAAAAAAAAAAAAACTACACAGAAGCATTCTGTGAAACTTTTTTCCAAACTGTGCATTCAACTAACAGAGTAGAACCTTACTTTTAATTGAGCAGTTCTGAAACACTCTTTCTGTAGAAACTGCAAGGGGACATTCGGAGCGCTTATGGGCTTATAGTGGAAAAAGAAACATCTTCATATAAAAACTACACAGAAGCATTCTCTGAAACATCCTTCTGTTTTGTGCATTCAACTTACACAGTTGAACCTTACATTTGATTGAGCAGTTCTGAAACAATCTTTTTGTAGAAACTGCAAGTGGACATTAGGAGCAATAGGTGGCTTATAGTGGAAAAAGGAATAACTTCAAATAAAACTACACAGAAACATTCTCTGAAACTTCTTTCTGATCTGTGCATTCAGCTAACAGAGTTGAACCTTACATTGGGTTGAGCATTTCTGACTCACTCTTTCTGTAGAATCTGCAAAAGGACATTCGGAACTCTCAGGGGCCTGGAGGGGAAAAAGGAATATCTTCAAATAAAAACCACACAGAAATATTCTGTGAAACTACTTTCCGATCTTTGCCTTCGACTAACAGAGTTGAACCCTACTTTTGATTGAGCAGTTCTGAAACACTCTTTCTGAAGGAACTGCAAGTGGACATTCGGAGCTCTAAGGGGACTATAGGGGAAAAAGAAATGTCTTCACATAAAAACTACACATAAGTATTCTGTGAAACTCCTTTCCCTTCTGTGCATTCAACTAACAGAGATGAATCTTACTTTTGATTGAGCAGTTCTGAAACTCTCTTT
This sequence comes from Hylobates moloch, assembly GCF_009828535.3. Classification (NCBI taxonomy): domain Eukaryota; kingdom Metazoa; phylum Chordata; class Mammalia; order Primates; family Hylobatidae; genus Hylobates; species Hylobates moloch. The sequence goes on from NW_026652765.1 coordinate 6,573, forward strand.
CTGTAGAAACTTCAAGTGGACATTAGGAGCGCTAAGGGGACTATAGTGGATAAAGGAATTTCTGCAAATAAAAACTACACAGAAGCATTCTGTGAAAATACTTTCTGTTCTCTGCATTCAACTAACAGAGTTGAAGCTTACTTTTGATTGAGCAGTTCTGAAACACTCTTTCTGTTGAAACTGCAAGGGGGCATTCGGAGCGCTGAGGGGCCTATAGTGGAAATGGAAATAACTTCAAATAAAAACTACAGAGAAGAATTCGTCGAAACTTCTTCCTGATCTGTGCATTCAACTAACAGAGTTATCGTTTACTTTTGATGGAGCAGTTCTGAAACACTCCTTCGGTAGAAACTGCAAGTAGACATTCGGAGCGCTACGGGCCTATAGTGGAAAAAGATATAACTTCAAATAAAAACTACACAGAAGCATTCTGCGAAACCACTTTCTGATCTGTGAATTCAACTAAGAGAGTTAAAGCTTACTTTTGATTTTGCAGTTCTGAAACAGTCTGTCTGTAGAAACTGCAAGTGGACGTTCAGAGCGCTAAGGGGCCTATAGTGGAAAAAGCAATATCTTCAAATAAAAACTACACAGAAGTATTCTGTGAAACCTCTTTCTGTTCTGTGCATTCAACTAACAGGGTTGAAGATTACTTTTGATTGAGCAATTCTGGAACAGTCTGTCTGTAGAAACTGAAAGTGGACATTCGGACCGCTAAGGGGCCTATAGTGGAAAAAGGAATGTCTTCATATAACAACTATATGGAAGAATTCTTTGAAACTACTTTCTGTTCTGTGCATTCAACTAACAAGGTTGAAGCTTACTTTTGATTGAGCAGTTCTCAAACACTCTTTCTGTTGAAACTGCAAGGGGACATTCGGAGCGCAAAGGGGCCTATAGTGGAAATAGAAATAACTTCAAATAAAAACTACACAGAAGCATTCTGCGAAACTTTTTCCTGATCTGTGCATTCAACTAACAGAGTTGAAGATTATTTTTGATTGAGCAGCTCTGAAACACTCTTTCTGCAGAAACTGCAAGTGGACATTTGGAGCGCTAAGCGGTCTATAGTGGAAAAAGAATTAACTTCAAATAAAAATTACACAGAAGCATTCTGCGAAACTTCTTTCCGATCTGTGCATTCAGGTAACAGAGTTGAAGCTTACTTTTGATTGAACAATTCTGAAACACTTTTTCTGTAGAAACTGTAAGTGGACATTCTGAGCACTAAGTGGCCTATAGTGGAAAAACAAATATCTTCAAATAAAGACTACACAGAATCATTCTGTATAACATCTTTGTGTTCTGTGCATTCAATTAACAGAGTTGAAGCTTACGTTTGATTGAGCAGTTCTGAAACACACTTTCTGTAGAAACTGCAAGTGGACATTCGGAGAGCTTAGGGGCCTATAGTGGAAAATGGAATATCTTCAAATAAAAAATACAGAGAAGCATTCTGTGAAAATTCTTTCTGTTCTGTGCATTCAACTAACAGAGTTGAACCTTACTTTTGATTGAGCAGTTCTGAAACACTATATCTGTAGAAACTGAAAGTGGACATTTGGAGCGCTAAGGGGCCTATAGTGGAAAAAGGAATATCTTCAAATAAAAACTATACAGAAGCACTCTGTGAAACTTCCTTCTGTTCTGTGCATTCAGCTAACAGAGTTGAAGCTTACTTTTGATTGAGCAGTTATGAAACACTCTTTCTGTAGAAACTGCAAGGGGACATTCGGAGTGCTAAGGGTCCCATACCGGATAAAGAAACATCTTCAAATAAAAATTACCCAGAAGCATTCTCTGAATCTTCCTTCTCTTCTGTGCATTCAACTAACACAGTTGAACCTTAGTTTTGATTGAGGAGTTCTGAAACACTCTTTCTGTAGAAACTGCATGTGGACATTCAGAGCGCTAAGTGACCTATAGTGGAAAAAGGAATGTCCTAAAAAAGAACTACACATAAGCATTCTGCGAAACTTCCTTCTGTTCTGTGCATTCAACTAACGGAGTTGTACCTTACTCTTGATTGAGCAGTACTGATACTCTCTTTCTGTAGAAACTGCAAGGGGCTTTCCAGGCGCTATATGGACTATAGTGGAAAATGGCATACCTTCAAACAAAAACTACACAGAAGCATTCTGTGAAACTTCTTTCTGTTCTGTGCATTCAACTAACAGAGTTGAAGCGTACTTTTGATTGAGCAGTTGTGAAAGCCACTTTCTGTAGAAAGTGCAAGTGGACACTCGGAGCACTAAGGGGCCGATAGTGCAAAAAGGAATATCGTCAAATAAAAACAACACAGAAGCATTCTGTGAAACTTATTTCTGTTCTGTGAAATCAACTAACGGATTTGAAGGTTCCTTTTGATTGAGCATTTCGGAAACACTGTTTCTGAAGAAACTGCAAGTGGACATTCCGAGCCCCAAGGGGCCTATAGTGGAAAAAGGAGTATCTTCAAATAAAAACTATACAGAAGCATTCTGTGAAACTTCTTTCTGTTCTGTTCATTCTGCTAACAGAGTTGAAACCTACATTGGGTTGAGCACTTCTGAAACACTCTTTCTGTAGAAACTGCAAGTGGACATTCGGAGCGCTAAGGTTCCTATAGTGGAAACAGGAATATCTTCAAATACAAACTACACAGAAGCATTCTGTGAAACTGCTTTCTGTTCTGTGCATTCAAGTAACAGAGTTGAAGCTTACTATAGATTTAGCGGTTCTGAAACACTCTTTCTGTAGAAACTGCAAGGGGACATTCGGAGCGCTAAGGTGACTATAGTGGAAAAAGGAATATCTTCAAATAAAAACTATTCAGAAATATTCTGTGAAAATTCTTTTTGTTCTGTGCATTCAACTAACAGAGTTGAATCTTACTTTTGATTGAGCAGTTCTGAAAGTCTCTTTCTGTAGAAACTACAAGTGGACATTCCGAGCACTATTGGGCCTATAGTGCAAAAAGGAGTATCTTCAAATCAAAACTACACAGAAGCATTCTGTGAAACTTCTTTCTGTTCTGTGCATTCAACTAACGGAGTTGAACCTTACTTTTGATTGAGCAGTTCTGAAACACTGTTTCTGAAGAAACTGCAAGTGGATATTCCGAGCTTTTAGTGGTCTATAGTGGAAAAAGGAGTATCTTCAAATAAAAACTACACAGAAGCATTCTGTGAAACTTCTTTTGGTCCTGTTAATTCAGCTAAAGGAGTTAAATATTACATTGGGTTGAGCACTTCTGAAACACTCTTTCTGTAGAAACTGCAAGTGGACATTCGGAATGCTAATGGGCCTATGGTGGAAAAAGGAATATCTTCAAATAAAAACTACACAGAAGCATTCTGTGAAACTTTTTTCTGTTCTTTGCATTCAACTAACAGAGTTTAAGCTTACTTTAGTTTGTGCAGTTCTGAAATAAACCTTCTGTAGAAACTGCAAGGGGACACTCGGAGCGCTAAGGGGCCTATAGTGGAAAAAGTAATATCTTCAAATAAAAACTACACAGAAGTATTCTGTGAAAATACTTTCTATTCTGTGCATTCAATTAACAGATTTGAAGCTTACTTTTGATTGAGAAATACTGAAACACTCTTTCTTTAGAAACCGCAAGGGGACAGTCTAAGCGCTTAGGGGCCTATAGTGGAAAAGGGAATAACTTCAAATAAAAACTACACAGAAGCATTCTGCGAAACTTCTTTGTGATCTGTGTTTCCAACTAAGGGAGTTGAAGTTTACTTTTGATTGAGCAGTTCTGAAACACTCTTTCTGTAGAAACTTCAAGTGGACATTCCGAGCGCTGAGGGGCCGATAGTGGCAAAAGCAATATCTTCAAATAAAGACTACACAGAAGCATTCTGTGAAACTTCCTTCTGTTCTGTGCATTGAACTAATGGAGTTGAAGCTTACTTTTGATTGAGCAGTTCTGAAACACTCTTTTTGTAGAATCTGCAAGTGGACATTCGGAGCGCTATGGGGCCTATATTGGAAAAAAGAATATCTTCAAATATAAACTACACAGTAGCATTCTGTGAAACTTCTTTCTCTTCTAGGCATTCAACTTACAGAGTTGGACCTCACTTTTGATTGAGCAGTTCTGAAACACTCTTTCGGTAGAAACTGCAAGTTGACATTGGGAGTGCTAAGGGGCCTATATTGGAAAATGGAGTATGTTCAAATAAAAAATACACAGAAGCATTTTGTGAAAATTTCTTCTGTTCTGTGCATTCAACTAACAGAGTTGAAGCTTAGTTTTGATTGAGCAGTTGTGAAAAACACTTTCTGTAGAAACTGCAAGTGGACATTCCGAGCGCTTAGGGACCGATAGTGGAAAAAGGAATATCTTCAAATAAAAACTACACAAAAGCATTCTGTGAAACTTCCTTCTGTTCTGTGCATTCAACTAGCAGAGTTGAAGCTTACTTTTGATTTAGCAGGTCTGAAACACTCTTTCTGTAGAAACTGCAAGTGGACATTCTGCGCTCCAAGGGGCCTATAGTGGAAAAAGTAATATCTTCCAATAACAAATAGAGAGAAGCATTCTGTGAAACTTCTTTCTGTTCTGCGCATTCAGCTAACAGAGTTGAAGCTTACTTTTGAAAGAGTAGTTCTGAAACACTGTATCTGTACAAACGGAAAGGGAACATTCGGAGCGCTAAGGGGCCTATAGTGTGAAAGGAAACATCTTCAAATAAAAACTACACAGAAGCATTCTCGGAAACTATCTTCTTTTCTGTGCATTCAAATAACACAATAGAAACTTACTTTTGATTGAGCAGTTCTGAAACACTCTTTATGTAGAAACTGCAAGCGGACATTCGCAGCGAGATGTGGCCTGTAGTGGAAAAAGGATTATCCTCAAATAAAAGCTACACAGAAGCATTCTGTGAAACTTAATTCTGTTCTGTGCATTCAACTAACAGAGTTGAAGCTTACTTTTGATTGAGCGGTTCTGAAACACTCTTTATGTAGAAACCGCAAGGGGACATTCAGAGCGCTAAGGGGCCTATAGTGGAAAAAGGAATATCTTCAAATAAAACCTACACTGAAGCAGTCTATGAAAATAGTTATTGTTCTGTGCATTCAACTAACATTGTTGAAGCTTACTTTTGATTGTGCATTTCTGAAAATCTATTTCTATAGAAACTGCCAGAGGACATTAGGATCGCTAAGGGGCCTAAAGTAGAAAAAGTAATAACTACAAATAAAAACTACACAGAATCATTCTGCCAAATTTCTTTCGGATCTGTGCATTCAACTAACAGAGTTGAAGTTTACTTTTGATTGAGCAGTTCTGAAACACACCTTCCTTAGAAACCGCAAGTGGACATTCGGAGTGCTAAGGGGCCTATAGTGGAAAAAGGAATATCTTCAATAAAAACTACACAGAAGCATTCTGTGAAACTTCTTTCTGATCTGTGCATTTAGTTAACAGAGTTGAACCTTACGTTGGGTTGAGCAGTTCTGAAACCCTCTTTCTGTAGAAACTGCAAATGGACATTCGGAGCGCTAAGGGACTTATAGTGGAAAAACGTATATCTTCAAATAGAAACTATACAGAAGGATTCCGTGATACTACTTTCTGTTCTGTGAATTCAGCTAACTGAGTTGAAGCTCACTTTTGATTGAGCAGTTCTGAAACTCTCTTTCTGTAGAAACTGCAAGGTTACATTTGGAGCGCTAAGGGGCCTATAGTGGAAAAAGAAACAACTTCAAATAAAAACTACACAGAAATGTTGTGTGAAACTTCTTTCTGTTCTCTGCATTCAACTTACAGAGTTGAACGTTACTTTTGATTCAGCAGTTCTGAAACACTCTTTCTGTAGAAACTGGAAGTGGACATTCGGAGCGCTATGGGGCCTATAGTGGAAAAAGGAATATCTTCAAATAAAAACTACAGAGAAGCATTCTGTGAAACTTCTTTCTGTTCTGTGCATTCAACTAACAGCGTTGAAACTTACCTTTGATTAAGCAGTTCTGAAACACTCTTTATGTGGAAACTGCAAGTGGACATTCGGAGTGCTAGGGGGTCTATAGTGGAAAAGGAGTATCTTCAAATAAAAACTACACAGAAACATTCTGTGAAACTTATTTCTGTTTTGTGAATTCAGCTAACACAATTGAACCTTACATTTGGTTGAGCAGTTCTGAAACAATCTTTATGTAGAAACGGTAAGCGGACATTCTGACCGCTAAGTGGCCTATAGTGCAAAAAGGAATATCTACAAATACAAACTACACAGAAGCATTCTGTGATACTTCTTTCTGTTCTATGCATTCAACTAACAGAGTTGAACCTTACTGTTGATTGAGCAGTTCTGAAACACTCTTTCTGTAGAAACTGTATGTGGACATTCGGAGTGCTAAGGGGTCTATAGTGGAAAAAAGAATATCTTCAAATAAAAACTACACGAAGCATTCTGGCAAACTTCTTTCTGTTCTGTTCATTCAACTAACAGAGTTGAACCTTACTTTCGATTGGTATGTTCTGAAAAACTCTTTCTGTAGAAATTGGGAGTGGACATTCGGAGCGCTAAGGGGCCTATAGTGGAAAAAGGAATACATTCAAATCCAAACTACACAAAAGAATTCTGTGAAAGTTCTTTCTGATCTGTGCATTCAAATAGCAGAGTTGGAGCTTACTTTTGATTGAGCACTTCTGAAATCCTCTTTCAGAAGAAACTGCAAGTGGACAATCAGAGAGCAAAGGGGCCTATAGTGGAAAAAGGAATATCTTCAATAAAAACTACACAGAAGCATTCTGTGAAACTTCTTTTGTTCTGTGCATTCAACTAACAGAGTTGAAGGTTACTTTTGATTGAGCAGTCCGGAAACACTCTTTGTGTAGAAACTGCAACGGGACATTCGGTGTGCTAATGCGCGTATAGTGGAAAAAGAAATATCTTCAAATAAAAACTACACAGAAACATTCTGTGAAACTTCTTTCTGTTCTGCACATTCAACTAACAGACTTGAAGCTTACTTTGATTGAGGAGTTCTAAAACAGTCTTTCTGTAGAATCCGCAAGGGGACACTCAGAGCGCTAACGGGCCAATAGCAGAAAAAGAAATATCTTCAAATAAAAACTACATAGAAGCATTCTGTGAAACTTCTTTCTGTTCTGTGCATTCAACTCACAGAGTTGAACTGTACATTTGGTTGAGCAGTTCTGAAACACTATTTCTGTAGAAACTCCAAGTGGACATTCAAAACGCAAAGGGGCCTATAGTGGAAAAAGGAATATCTTCAAATAAAAAGTACACAGAAGCATTCTGTGAAACTTCTTTCTTTTATGTGCATTCAACTAACAGAGTTGAAGCTTATTTTGATAGAGCAGTTGTGAAACACTCTTTCTGCAGAAACTGCATGGGAATATTCGGAGCGCTAAGTTCCTATAGTGGAAAAAGAAATACCTTCAAATAAAAACTACACAGAAGGATTCTGTGAAACTTCTTTCTGTTCGGTGTGTGGAACTAACAGAGTTGAACCTTACTTCTTATTGGGCAGCTTTGAAACATTCTTTCTGTAGAAACTGTAAGTGGACATTTGGAGCGCTAAGTGTCCTACAGTGGAAAAATGAATATCTTCAAATAAAAACGACACAGAAGCATTCTGTGAAACTTCTTATGTTTCTGTGCATTCAACTAACAGATTTGAGGTTTACTTTTGATTGAGCAGTTCTGAAACACTCTTTCTGTAGAAACTGCAAGAGGACATTCGGAGCGCTAAGGGGCCTATGCTGGAAAAAGAAATATCTTCAAATAAATACTACACAGAAGCATTCTGTGAAACTAATTTCTCCTCTGTGCATTCAACTAACGGAGTTGAACCTTACTTTTGATTGAACAGTTGTGAAACACTCTTTTTGTAGAAACTGCAAATGGACATTCCGAGCGCTAAGTGGCCTAGAGTTTAAAAAGGAATATCTTCATATAAAAACTACACAGTAGCATTCTATGATACTTCTTCCAGTTCTGTGCATTCTACTAACAGCGTTGAAACTTACTTTTGAATGAGCAGTTCTGAAACACTTTTTCTGTAGAAACAGCAAGTGGACATTCGGAGCGCTAAGGGGCCTATACCAGAAAAAGCAAATACCTTCAAATAAATATTACACAGAAGCATTCTGTGAAACTAATTTCTCTTCTGTGCACTCAGCTAACGGAGTTGAACCTTACTTTTGATTGAGGAGGTCTGAAACACTCTTTCTGTAGAAACTGCAAATGGACATTCCATGCTCTAAGGGGCCTAGGGTGTAAAAAGGAATATCTTCATATAAAAACTACACAGAAGCATTCTGTGAAACTTCTTCCTGTTCTGTGCATTCATCTAACCGATTTGAAACATACATTAGGTTGAGCAGTTGTGAAACACTCTTTCTGCAGAAACTGCAAGTGGACATTCTGAGTGCCAAGGGTCCTATAGTTGAAAAAGAAATATCTTCATATAAAAACTACAAAGAAGCATTCTGCGAAAGTTCTTTGGGATGTGTGCATTCAACTAACAGGGTTGAAGCTTACTTTTGGTTGAGCAGTTCGGAAATACACTTTCTGTAGAAACTAGAAGGGGACATTCAGAGCGCAAAGGGGCTTATAGTGGAAAAAGAAATATATTCAAATCAAAATTACAGAGAAGCATTCTGTGAAACTTCTTTCTGTTCTGTGCATTCAACTAAAAGAGTTGAAGGTTTACTTTCATTGATCAGCTATTAAACAATCTTTCTGTAGAAACTGCCAGTGGACATTCGGAGCGCTTATGGGTCTAATGTGGGAAAAGGAATATCTACAAATAAAAACTACCCAGAAGCATTCTGTGAAACTAATTTCTGTTCTGTGCATTCAACTAAGGGAGTTGAACCTTACTTTTGAATGAGCAGTTCTGAAACCCTCTTTCTGTAGAAACTGCCAGTGGACATTCCGAGCGCTAAGGGACCTATAGTGGAAAAAGGAATAACTTCACCTAAAAACTACACAGAAGCATTATGCGAATCTTCTTTCTGTTCTGTGCCTTCAACTAACGAAATTGATCCTTACTTTTGATAGAGCAGTTCTGAAACACACTTTCTGTTGAAACTACAAGGGCACATCCGGAGCGCTAAGGGGACTATAGTGGAAAAAGTAATATCTTCAAATAAAAACTACACAGAAACATTCTGTGAAACTTCTTTCTGCTCTGTGCATTCAACTAACAGAGTTGAAGCTTACTTTTGATTGAGCAGTTCTGAAACATTCTTTCTGTAGAAACTGCGTGTGGAACTTCGGAGCACTAAGGGCCTAAAGTGGAAAAACAAATAACTTCAACTAAAAACTACATAGAAGCATTCTTTGAAACTTCTTTCTGTTCTGTGCATTCAACTAACGGAGTTGAACCTTCCTTTTGATTGAGCAGTTCTGAAACACTCTTTCTGTAGAAACTGCAAGTGGACATTCCAAGCGCTAAGGGGCCTATAGTGGAAAAAGGAATAACTGCAAATAAAAACTACACAAAAGCATTCTGCGAAAGTTCCTTCTGATCTGTGCATTCAAATAGCAGAGTTGAAGCTTACTTTTGATTGAGCACTTCTGAAATCCTCTTTCTGCAGAAACTACAAGTGGACATTCGGAATGCCATGGGGCCTATAGGGGAGAAAGGAATAACTTCAAATAAAAACTACACAGAAGCATTCTGTGAAACTTCTTTCTGTTCTGTGCATTCAAATAACAGAGTTGAAGCTTACTTTTGATTGAGGAGTTCTGAAAAACTATTTCTGTAGAAACTGCAAGGGGACATTCGGAGCGCTAAGGGGCCTATAGTGGAAAAAGGAATATCTTCAAATAAAAACTACACAGAAGTAGTCTGTGAAACTTCTTTCTGTTCTGTGAATTCAGCTAACAGAGTTGAAGCTTACTTTTGATTGAGCAGTTCTGAAACACTCTTTCTGTAGAAACTGCAGGGGGACATTCCGAGTGCTAAGACGCCTATAGTTGGAAAAGAAATACCTTCAAATACAAACTACACCGAAGCATTCTGTGAAACTTCTTTCTCTTCTGTGCATTCAACTAACAGTGTTGAAGCTTACTTTTGATTGAGGAGTTCTGAAACACTCTTTCTGTGGAAACTGCAAGGGGACTTTCGGAGCACTAAGGGGCCTATAGTGGAAAAATGAATATCTTCAAATAAAAACTACACAGAAGTATTCTGTGAAACTTCTTTCTGTTCTGTGCATTCAACTAACAGAGTTGATGCTTACTTTTGATTGGGCACTTCTCAGACACTCTTTCTGTAGAAACAGCAAAGGGACATTCGGAGTGCTAAGGGGCATATAGAGGAAAAAAAAACCTCTTCAAATCAAAACTACACAGAAGCATTCTGTGAAACTTATTTGTGTTTTGTGCATTCACCTAACACAGTTGAAGCGTACTTTTAATTGAGGAGTTCTGAAACACTCTATCTGTAGGAACTGCAAGTTTACATTCTGAGCGCTAAGGGGCCTATATTGGAAAAAGGATTTATTTCAAAGAAAACAACACAAAAGCATTCTGCGAAACTTGTTTCGGATCTGTGCATTCAACTAGCAGATTTGAAGCTTACTTTTGATTGAGCAGTTCTGAACCACTCTTTCTGTAGAAACTGCAAGTGGACGTTAGGAGCGCCAAGGGGCCTATAGTGGAAACAGTTATAACTTGAAATTAAAACTACACAGAAGGATTCTGTGAAGCTTCAATCTGATCTGTGCATTCAACTAACAGAATTGAAACTTACTTTTGATTGATCAGTTCTGAAACATTCTTACTGTAGAAACTGCAAGTGGACATTCGGAGCGCAAAGGGGCCAATAGTGGAAAAAGCAATATCTTCAAATAAAAACAACACCAAATTATTCTGTGAAAATACTTTCTGTTCTGTGCGTTCAACTAACAGAGTTGAAGCTTACTTTTGATTGAGCAGTTCTGAAACTCTCTTTCTGTAGAAAATGCAAGGGGACATTCGGAGCACTAAGGGGCCTATAGTGGAAAAAGGAATAACTTCAAATAAAAACTACACAGAAGCATTCTGCGAAACTTCTTCCTGATCTGTGCATTCAACCAACAGAGTTGAAGCTTACTGTTGATTGAGCAGTTCCGAAACACTCTTTCTGTAGATACTGCAAGTGGACATTCGGAGAGCTAAGGGGCCTATAGTGGAAAAAGGAATATCTTCAAATAAAAACTACACAGAAGCATTCTGTGCAACTTATTTGTGTTCTGTGCATTCACCTAACAGAGTTGAAACTTACTTTTGTTTGAGGAGTTCTGAAACACTCTTTCTGTAGAAACTGCAAGGGGACATTTAGAGCGCTAATTGGCCTATAGTGGAAAAAAGTATATCTTCATGTAAAAACTACAGAAATGCATCCTGTGAAACATCTTTTTTTTCTGTGCATTCAACTAAGAGAGTTGAAGCTTACATTTGATTGAGGAGTTCTGAAACACTCTTTCTGTAGAAACTGCAAGTGGACATTCGGAGCACTAACTGGCCTATAGTGGAAAAAGAAATATCTTCAAATGAAACCTACACAGAAGCATTCAGTGAAACTAATTTCTGTTCTGTGCATTCAACTAACAGAGTGGAACTTTACTTTTGATTGAGCATTTCTGAAACACTCTTTCCGTAGAAACTGCAAGGGGACATTCGGAGTGCTCGGGGGCCTACAGTGGAAAAAGGAATATCTTCAAATAAAAAATACACAGAAACATTCTGTGAAACTACTTTCTGTTTTGTGCATTCAAGTAACACAGTTGAAGATTACTTTTTATTGAGCAGTTCTGAAACACTCTTTCTGTAGAAACTGGAAGTAGACATTCGGAGTACTAAGGGGCCTATAGTGGAAAAAGGAATATCTTCAAATAAAAACTACATAGAAGTATTCTGTAAAACTTCTTTCTGTTCTGTGCATTCAACTAACAGAGCTGAAGCTCACTTTTGATTGAGCAGTTCTGAAACACTCTTTCTTTAGAAGCTGCAAGGGGACATTCGGTGCGCTAAGGGGCTTTTACTGGAAAAAGGAATATCTTCATATAAAAACTACACAGAAGCATTCTGTGAAACTTCTTTGTGTTCTGTGCATTCTCCTAACAGACTAGAAGCTTACTTTTGATTGAGGAGTTCTGAAACACTCTTTCTCTAGAAACTGCAATGGGACATTCGGAGCGCTAATGGGCCTTTAGTGGAAAAAGCAATATCTTAAAATATAAACTACACAGAATATTCTGTGAAACTTCTTTCTGTTCTGTGCATTCAACTAACAGAGTTGAAGCTTAGTTTTGATTGAGCAGCTCTGAAGCACTCTTCTTGTAGAAACTGCAAGTGTTCATTTAGCGCGCTAAGGGGCCTATAGTGGAAAAAGCAATATCTTCCAATAAAAATGACACAGACGCATTCTGTGAAACTTCTTTTTGTTCTGTGCATTCAACTAACAGAGTTGAAGCTTACTTTTGATTGATCAGTTCTGAAACACTCTTTCTGTAGAAACTGGAAGGGGACATTCTGAGCGCTATGCGCCTATATTGGAAAAAGGAATATCTTCAAATAAAAACTACACAGAAACATTGTGTGAAACTTCTTTCTGTTCTGTGCATTCAAGTAACAGATTTGAAGCTTACTTTTGATTGAACAGTTCTGAAACACACTTTCTGTAGAAACTGCAAGGGGGGACTCCTCACATTCACCCTGTGAAGAAGGGATTATTGGGGGTGGATCCATGATGGCCGAATAGGAAGAGATCCGGTCTCCAGCTCCCAGCCCCAGCGACACAGAAGATGGGTTATTTCTGCATTTTGTTTGAGATACCAGTTTCATGTCATTATGGAGTGCCTAACAGCGGGTGCAGGACAGTCCGTGAAGCACACTGTGCGCGAGCCGAATCAGAGCGAGGCATTGCCTCACTCGGGAATCACAAGGGGTCAGGGAGTTCCCTTTCCTAGTAAAAGAAAGGGGAAATGGAAGGCACCTGGAATATCGGGTCAGTCCCATCCTAATACTGCACTTTTCCATCGGGCCTGGAAAATGGCAAACTAGGAGATTCTGTCCCCCACCTGGCTCGGAGGGTCCTATGCCCACGGAGTCTCGCTGATTGCTAGCACAGCAGTCTGAGATCAAGCTGCAAAGCGGCAGTGAGGCTGGGGGATGGGCACCCGCCATTGCCCAGGCTTGCTTATGTAAACAAAGCAGCCAGGAAGCTCGAACTGGGTGGTGCCCACCACAGCTCAAGGAGGCCTGCCTGCCTCTGTAGCCTCCACCTCTGCCTGCCTCTGTAGCCTCCACCCTCCCAAGACTAAACCAGGAAGAAGTTGAATCTCTGAATATACCAATAACAGGTTCTGAAATTGTGGCAATAATCAATAGCTTACCAACCAAAAAGAGTCCAGGACCTGAGGGATTCACAGCCGAATTCTACCAGAGGTACAAGGAGGAACTGGTACCATTCCTTCTGAAACTATTCCAATCGATAGAAAAAGAAGGAATCCTCCCTAATACATTTTATGAAGCCAGCATCGTCCTGATACCAAAACCTGGCAGAGACATAACCAAAAAAGAGAATTTCAGACCAATATCCTTGATGAACATTGATGCAAAAATCCTCAATAAAATACTGGCAAACCGAATCCAGCAGCACATCAAAAAGTTTATCCACCATGATCAAGTGTGCTTCATCCTTGGGATGCAAGGCTGGTTCAACATACGCAAATCAATAAATGTAATCCAGCATATAAACAGAACCAAAGACAAAAACCACATGATTATCTCAATAGATGCAGAAAAGGCCTTTGACAAAATTCAACAACCCTTCATGCTAAAAACTCTCAATAAATTAGGTATTGATGGGACTTATCTCCAAATAATAAGAGCTATCTACGACAAACCCACAGCCAATATCATACTGAATCATCAAAAACTGGAAGCATTCCCTCTGAAAACTGGCACAAGACAGGGATGCCCTCTCTCACCGCTCCTATTCAACATAGTGCTGGAAGTTCTGGCCAGAGCAATCAGGCAGGAGATGGAAATAAAGGATATTCAATTAGGAAAAGAGGAAGTCAAATTGTCCCCGTTTGCAGATGACATGATTGTATATCTAGAAAACCCCATTGTCTCAGCCCAAAATCTCCTTAAGCTGATTAGCAACTTCAGCAAAGTCTCAGGATACAAAATTAATGTACAAAAATCACAAGCATTCTTGTACACCAATAACAGACAGAGAGTCAAATCATGAGTGAACTCCCATTCATAATTGCTTCAAAGAGAATAAAATACCTAGGAATCCAACTTACAAGGGATGTGAAGGACCTCTTCAAGGAGAACTACAAACCACTGCTCAATGAAATAAAAGAGGATACAAACAAATTTAAGAACATTCCATGCTCATGGGTTGGAAGAATCAATATCTTGAAAATGGCCATACTGCCCAAGGTAATTTATAGATTCAATGCCATCCCCATCAAGCTACCAATGACTTTCTTCACAGAATTGGAAAAAACTACTTTAAAGTTCATATGGAACCAAAAAAGTGCCCGCATCACCAAGTAAATCCTAAGCCAAAAGAACAAAGCTGGAGGCATCACGCTACCTGACTTTAAACTATGCTACAAGGCTACAGTAACCAAAAGAGCATGGTACTGGTACGACAACAGAGACATAGATCAATGGAACGGAAGAGAGCCCTCAGAAATGATGCCGCATAGCTAAAACTATCTGATCTTTGACAAAACTCACAAAAACAAGAAATGGGGAAAGGATTCCCTAATTAATAAATGGTGCTGGAAAAGCTGGCTAGCCATATGTAGAAAGCTGAAACTGGATCCCTTCCTTACACCTTATACAAAAATTAATTCAAGATGGATTAAAGACTTATATGTTAGACCTAAAAGCATTAAAATCCTACAAGAAAACCTAGGCAATACCATTAAGGACATAGGCGTGGGCAAGGACTTCATGTCTAAAACACCAAAAGCAATGGCAACAAAAGCCAAAATTGACAAATGGGATCTCATTAAACTAAAGAGCTTCTGCACAGCAAAAGAAACTATCATCAGAATGAACAGGCAACCTACAGAATGGGACAAAATTTTTGCAACCTACTCATCTGACAAAGGGCTAATATCCAGAATCTACAATGAACTCAAACAAATTTACAAGAAAAAAACAAACAACCCCATCAAAAACTGGGCAGAGGACATGAAGAGACACTTCTCAAAAGAAGACATTTATGCAGCCAGAAAACACATGAAGAAATGCTCACCATCACTGGCCATCAGAGAAATGCAAATTAAAACCTCAGTGAGATACCATCTCACAGCAGTTATAATGGCCATCATTAAAAAATCAGGAAACAACAGGTGCTGGAGAGGATGTGGAGAAATAGGAACACTTATACACTGTTGGTGGGACTGTAAACTACTTCAACCATTTTGGAAGTCAGTGTGGCGATTCCTCAGGGATCTCGAACTAGAAGTACCATTTGACACAGCCATCCCATTACTGGGTATATACCCAAAGGACTATAAATCATGCTGCTATAAAGACACATGCACACATATGATTATTGCGGCACTATTCACAATAGCAAAGAGTTGGAACCAACCCAAATGTCCAACAACGATAGACTGGATTAAGAAAATGTGGCACCTATACACCATGGAATACTATGCAGCCATAAAAAATGATGAGTTCGTGTCTTTTGTAGGGACATGGATGAAAGTGGAAAACATCATTCTCAGTAAACTATCGCAAGGACAAAAAACCAAACACCGCACGTTCCCACTCATAGGTGGGAAATGAACAATGAGAACTCATGGACATAGGAAGGGGAACATCACACTCCGGGGACTGTTGTGGGGTTGGGGGAGGGGGGAGGGACAGCATTAGGAGATACACCTAATGCTAAATGACGAGTTAATGGGTGCAGGAAATCAAAATGGCACATGGATACATATGTAACAAACCTGCACATTGTGCACATGTACCCAAAAACACTAAACTATAATAAAAAAAATACATACCTTTAAAAAAAAAAAAAAGGAACTACAAGGGGACATTAGGAGCGCTAAGGCACCTATAGTGGAAAAAGCAATATTTTCAAATAAAAACTACACAGAAGCATTCTGTGAAAGTTCTTTCTGTTCTGTGCATTCAACTAACCGAGCTGAACCTTACTTTTGATTGAGCAGTTCTGAAACACCCTTTCTGTACAAACTGCCAGTGGACATTCGGAGTTCAAAGGGGCCTATAGTGGAAAAAGGAATAACCTCAAATAAAAACTACACAGAAGCATTCTGTGAAACTCCTTTTTGATCTGTGCATTCAACTAAAAGAGGTGAAGCTTACTTTTGATTGAGCAGTTCTGAAATTCTCTTTCTGTAGAAACTGCAAGTGGACATTCGGAGTGCTAAGGGGCATATAGTGGAAAAAGAAATGTCTTAAAATAAAAACTACACAGAAGCATTCTGTGAAACTAATTTCTGTTCTCTGTATTCAACTAACGGAGTGGAACATTACTTTTGATTGAGCAGTTCTGAAACTCTCTTTCTGGACAAACTGCAAGTGGACATTCGGAGCGCAAAGGGGCCTATTCTGGAAAAAGGAATATCTTCAAATAAAAACTACACAGAAGTATTCTGTGAAACTTCTTTCTGTTCTGTGCAATCAATTAACAGAGTTGAAGCTTTTGATTGAGCCGTTCCGAAACACTCTTCGTGTAGAAACTGCAAGGGTCATTCCGAGCGCTAAGGTGCCTATAGTGGAAAAAGCAATACCTTGAAAAAAAAACTACATCGTAGCATTCTGTGAAACTTCTTTCTGTTCTGTACATTCAAATAACAGAGTTGAAGCTTACTATTCATTGGGCAGTTCTGAAAAACTCTTTCTGTAGAAACTGCAATTGGACAACCGGAGCGCTAAGTGGCCTATAGTGGAAAAAGGAATATCTTCAAATAAAAACTACAGAGAAGTATTCTGTAAAACTAATTTCTGTTCTGTGTATTCAACTAACAGAGTTGAGCCTTACTGTTGATTGAGCAGTACTGAAATTCTCTTTCTGTAAAAACTGCAAGTGGACATTCTGAGCGCTAAGGGGCTTATAGTGGAAAAACGAATGTCTTCAAATAAAAACTACACAGAAGAATTCTGTGAAACATCTTTCTGTTCTGTGCATTCAACTAACAGAGTTGAACATTACATTTTGTTGAGCAGTTCTGAAACATTCTTTCTGTAGAAACTGCAAGTGGAAATTCGGAGCGCTAAGGGGCCTAGAGTGGAAAAAGGAATATCTTCAAAGAAAAACTACACGGAAGCATTCTGTGAAGCGTGTTTCTGTTCTGTGCATTCAACTAACAGAGTTGAAGCTTACCTTTGGTTGAGCAGCACGGAAACACTTTTTCTGTAGAAACTGCAAGTGGACATTCGGAGAGCTAAGGGGCCTGTAGTGGTAAAAGGCATATCTTCAACTAAAAACTACACAGAAGCATTCTGTGAAACTTCTTTCTGTTCTGTGCATTGAAATAACAGAGTTGAAGCTTGCTTTTTATTGAGCAGTTCTGAAAAACTCTGTAGAAACTGCAAGGGGACATTCGGACCATTAAGGGGCCTATAGTGGAAAAAGAAATAACTTCAAATAAAAAATACAGAGAAGCATTCTGTTAAAATACTTTCTTTTCTGTGCATTCAACTAACAGAGTTGAACTGTACTTTTGATTGAGGGGATCTGAAACTCTCTTTCTGTTGAAACTGCAAGTGGACATTTGGAGCCCTAAGGGGCCTATAGTGGAAAAAGGAATATCTTAAAATAAAAACTACACAGAAGGATTCTGTGAAACTTCTAACTGGAAATTGCATTCAAATAACGGAGATGAAGCTTACTTTTCATTGAGCAGGTCTGAAACACTCTTTCTTTAGAAACTGCAAGGGGACGTTCAGATCGCTAAGGGGTCTAGAGTGGAAAAGGAATATCTTCAAATATAAACTACACAGAAGCATTCTGTGAAACTTCTTTCTGATCTGTGCATTCAACTAACAGAGTTGAACCTTACTTTTCATTGAGCAGTTCTGAAACACTCTTTCTGTAGAAACTGCAAGTGGCCATTCCGAGCACTAAGGGGCCTCTAGTGGAAAAAGGAATATCTTCAAACAAAAACTACACAGAATCATTCTGTCAAACTACTTTCTGTTCTGTGCATTCTACTTACAGATTTGAAGGTTACCTTTGTTTG
>NW_026652766.1:0-24762 GCF_009828535.3 Hylobates moloch
GAAGACCTCAGGCCCAGTGAGAGAAACCAGACAGGAAAGACCACATAGTGTATGACTCCACTTATTTAAAATATCTAGAACAGGCAAAGATTTCCTAGAGACAGAAACTAGAACTATGGGTGGCAGGGGCTGGGGGGTGAAATGGGGAATTGGTGTTTCATGGGGAGAGAGTTTCTGTTTGGGAAGATGAAAACATTCTGGAGGTGGTTAGTGATGACGGTTGCACAATTATTTGAATGTACTTTTTTTGGGGGGTGGGTATCGAGTTTTGATCTTGTTCCCCAGGCTGGAGTGCAGTAGCGCGGTCTCAGCTCACTGCAACCTCTGCCTCCCGGGTTCAAGCGATTTTCCTGCCTCAGCCTCCTGAGTAGCTGGGATTACAGGCATGCGTCACCATGCCCAGCTAAATTTTTGTATTTTTAGTAGAGACGGGATTTCACCATGTTGGCCAGGCTGATCTCGAACTTCTGATCTCTGGTGATCCACCCACCTCGGCCTCCCAAAGTGCTAGGATTACAGGCATGAGTCACCACGCCTGGCTGAATTATCCTCTCTAAAATGACTAAAATGGCAGGGATTATACTATGTGTGTTCTACCACAATTAAAAAAATATATATTGCTATAGACAGGAAAAGAAGCTTTCTTTTGAGGAAAAGGGTACATTCGGTTGGCAACAATGAACATTGCACAATATTAAATTTTAAAAATGCAAAAAGTTGTTCTCAGCAGGGCACAGCAGCTCACACCTGGAGTCCCAGCTACTTGGGAGGCTGAGGCAGGAGGATCCCTTTAACCCGGGAAGTTGAGGCTGCAGTGAGGTGTGTTCACGCCACTGCACTCCAGCTTGCCCAAAAAGACAAGACCCTCTCTTGGGGCCAGGTGCGGTGGCTCACGCCTGTAATCCCAGCACTTTGGGAGGCTGAGGCAGGTGCATCACCTGAGATCAGAAGTTCAAGACCAGCCTGGCCAACGTGGTGAAACCCCATCTCTACTAAAAATACAAAAATTAGCTGGTTGTGGTGGCGCATGCCTGTAATCCCAGCTACTTGGGAGGCTGAGGCAGGAGGATCACTTGAACCCAGGAGGTGGACGTTACAGTGAGCTGAGATGCTGAGAACTTTTAAGATGTCTTTTTGGCCAGGTGTGGTGGCTCACGGCTGTCATCCCAGAACTTTGGGAGGCTGAGGCGGGTGGATCACATGAGATCAGGAGTTCGAGACCAGCCTAGTCAACATGGTGAAACCCCCGTCTCTACTAATAATACAAAAATTAGCTGGGTGTGGTGGTAGGTGCCTGTAATCCCAGCTACTTGGGAGGCTGAGGCAGGAGAATCACTTGAACCCGGGAGGCGGAGGTTGCAGTGAGCTGGGATCACGCCACTGCACTCCAGCCTGGGTGACAGAGCAAGACTCCATCTCAAAAACAACAGCAACAAAATACCCATAGGTTTGGGAGGCCGAGGCAGGTGGATCACCTGAGGTTAGAAGTTCGAAACCATCTGGCCAACATGGTGAAACTGCGTCTTTACTAAAAATACAAAAATTAGCCGGGCGTGGTGGCAGGCACCTGTAATTCCAGCTACTCGGGAGGCTGAGGCAGGAGAATCGCTCGAACCGGAAAGGTGGAGGTTGCAGTGAGCTGAGATCGCGCCACTGCACTCCAGCCTGGGCGACAGAGCAAGACTGTGTTTCAAAAGAAAAAGAGAGAGAGAAATAGAGGATAGAAAAAAAAATGAAACAAAGAATGGTATGGAAAAGATGAAATAAAACACAATTAACATGGCAAAGAACCCAAGAAGACGATAGGGGGCCTGAAAGAACAAAAAAAATAAATAAATAAAAACAAATTGCAGAAAATTGTGCAGATATCAAAATTTGAAGTTGAAGAAAGAATAGACATTGAGAATTAACCCAGAATAAATAAAAAGAACGCAAGACCACCAAATCATCAAATAAAGTGAGACGCGTTACTTGTGGTTTCATTGCAACTTCTAGCAACCGTAAAATTGTAAAACCAGTATTTCCCTGAATTTATCAATAACCAGTAACAACGGAAAATAAGGGGATGCCCATGAGTGACTTTTTTTTTTTTTTTTTGAGACAGAATCTCGCTGTTGCCCAGGCTGGAGTGCAATGGCGCGATCTCGGCTCACTGCAACCTCGTCCTCCAGGTTCAAGCAATTCTCCTGCCTCAGCCTCCCAAGTAGCTGGAATGACAGGCACCCACCACCACACCTGGCTAATTTTTGTATTATTAGTAGAGACGGAGTGTCGCCATGTTGGCCAGGCTGGTCTCAAACTCCTGATCTCAGATGATCCACCCTCCTCGGTCTCCCAAAGTGCTGGGATGACAGGCGTGAGCCACGGCGCCCGGCCTCATTTCAGAGTTTGCTTTCAGATGTGCCATATAAAGAAGTCATCAGGTGCCCCTTAGCGTGGAAAGCAGCAGTAACATGTAAATTATACTCACAGGAGTTTCCCCACTTCAGCACATCCAGAAGTTGAAAGGAGAGATAAATGGACATTTCAAAGCTGAATCTCCAACATCTAACACCTGTTCGGTGGGGCTTGATTTGACAACAGTAAATGATCTTGAATCAAATTCAAGCAAGCAACGTGCATGTACGTTAACCATATGTGTGTTTAACATTTTACAAAAAGGTCTGATTTTCTGGTACTTGTTTATTTTTAACCGCAATAAAAAGTTGAAATTTGGTGGAAAATATTTAGCATGTGTTTTCCGTAGCACTCATGAGCTGTGCAATGGTGCTGTTATTTACGTAAAGCAAAAGAAAAACAATGGCCGGGCGTGGTAGCTCACGCCTGTAATCCCAGCACTTTGGGAGGCTGAGGCGGGTGGATCATTTGAGGTCAGGAGTTCGAGACCAGCCTGGCCGAACATGGTGGAAAACCCGTCTCTACTAAAAATACCAAAAAATTAGCTGGGCGTGGTGACGGGTGCCTGTAACTGCAGCTACTCGGGAGGCTGAGGCAGGAGAATCGCTTGAACCTCGGAGGTGGAGGTTGCAGTGAGCTGAGATCGCGCCATTGCGCTTCAGCCTGGGTGAGCGAGACTCCATCTCAAAACAAACAAAACAGAAATGAAAAAAGAAAAAAAAGAGACCGGCCCTGTGACTCAGACCTGTAATACCAGCACTTTCAGAGGCCAAGGCAGGCAGATCACCTGAGGTGAGGAGTTCGAGACCAGCCTGACCATCATGGTGAAACCCCGTCTGTACCAAGAAAAAAAAAAAAAATTATCCGGATGTGGTATGTATGCCTATAGTCTCAGCTACTTGGGAGGCTGAGGAAGGAGGATGGCTTGAGCCCAGAAGGTGGAGGCTGCGGTGAGCTGAGATTGCACCACTGCACTCCAGCCTGGGCAACAGAGCAAGATTTTGTCTCAAAAACAAAACAAAACAAAACACAAAAATTAAAAAAAGCAGATTGAGAATCCTTGGCCCCCACCTGTTACCAGATCAGTCACAATTGCAAAGCAGAGGCTGGGCGCGGTGGCTCACGCCTGTAATCCCAGCAGTTTGGGAGGCCGAGGCAGGCGGATCACCTGAGGTGAGGAGTTCGAGACCAGCCTGGCTATCACGGTGAAACCCTGTCTCTACTAAAATACAAAAATTAGCCAGGCGTGGTGGCAGCTGCCTGTAATCTCAGCTACTTGGGAGGCTGAGGTAGGAGTATCGCTTGAACCCAGGAGGCGGAGGTTGCAGTGAGCTGAGATTGCACCACTGCACTGCAGCCTGGGCGACAGAGCGAGACTCAGTCTCAAAAAGAAACGAAACAAAACACTAAACCTAAAAAACTGGATTGAGATTCCTCAGCCCCCACCTCTTACCAGATCAGTCAAAATTCCAAACCAGAATGTATTCAACTGCCTTTAATACCAAGGATACATGTCACTTCATCTATGACCCTCTCTGCATCAGGAAAACAATATTGCCCACCTGCATTATCAAATTGGGCTCATTCAGCTAATTAAACCTATCAGCAAGATATGCAAACTGGAGACCCGGCACGGTGGCTCACACCTGTCATCCCAGCACTTTGGGAGGCCGAGGCGGGTGGATCACGAGGTCAGGAGATTGAGACCACCCTGGCTAACACGGCGAAACCCCGTCTCTACTAAAAAATAGAAAAAATTAGCCAGACGTGGTGGCGGGCGCCTGTAGTCCCAGCTACTCGGGAGGCGGAGGCAGGAGTATGACGTGAACCCGGGAGGTGAAGCTATTTCCATCTTCTCAGCATTTAGGAGAGCTTCACATCACATACCCTGACCTCGAGAATGAATTCAAGAAACTATTGTTTTGAGATGGAATCTCCTTCTGTCACCCAGGCTGGAGTGCACTGGCCTGATCTCGGCTCACTGCAACCTCCACCTCCCGGGTTCAAGCTATCCTCATGCCTCAGTCTCCCAAGCAACTGGGATTACAGGCACCTGCCACCACGCACGGCTAATTTTTGTATTTTTAGTAGAGATGAGGTTTCACCATGTTGGCCAGGCTGGTCTCGAACTCCCAACCTCAGGTGATCCGTCCGTCTCAGCCTCACAAAGTGCTGGGATGACAGGCGTGAGCCACCGCACCCGGTCCAAGCAGCTCATTTAGATAAAGGTTCCCCCGGCTCTCATTCTTTCTGACCCTGTTTTATTTCTTCATTTTTGTTTTCTTGCTGTCCTAGAGTGGGAAACGCTGATTTAAGCACCCATCTTTGCAACTGTTACAGAATTGTCAGGTATTTAACGAAACAATGATCGGATCCCGTATTTGCCAAGGAGGAACATATTGTACAAATATAGACAAAGTGGCATAATTTACATCCGTCGTTTCAAGTAGACACACGATGAATTTTTCATATCCTCTCAGCTTTGAACTCTGTTATTACGGCTGGATACGATGATTTGTATTCTTCTCTGAAGTCTGTTTTCTGACAGCCGCAGTCGGATATTTAGAAGGCAGCTTGTTTTGACAATTTCATGGGGATCGTCCTAAAACTGTTGTTGTTTTTTTTCTTTTAATTTTTCTCTCCCGCTGTGGCTGAGGTCGCGACGGACGCTGTGTGACTATAAATTGTCTAATTTACATTGTGTTGATTTTATTTTTTATTGATTATATATTTTAGAGATGGAGTTTTGCTCTTGTCGCCCAGGCTGGAGGGCAGTGGCACAAGCTCAGCTCACTGCAACCTCCACCTCCCAGGTTCCAGCGACTCTCTTGCCTCAGCCTCCCCAGTAGCTGGGATTACAGGCACCTGCCACCACGCCCAGCTCACTGCAACCTCGGCCTCCCGGGTTCAAGTGATTCTCCTGCCTCAGCCGCCCAAGTAGCTGGGATTACAGGCATGCAGGGCCACGCTAGGCTAATTTTTGTATTTTTAGTACAGACGGGGTTTCACCATGTTGGCCAGGCTGGTCTCGAACTACTGACCTCAGGTGATCCACCTGCCTTGGCCTCCCAAAGTGCTGGGATTACAGGCCTGAGGCACCGCACCCGGCCGCTTTTTTTTTTTTTTTTTAATGGAGTTTTCACTCTTCTCACCCAGGCTGAAGTGCAATGTCGCGATCTCGACTCACTGCAACCTCCGCCTCCTGGGTTCAAGCGATTCTCCTGCCTCAGCCTCCCAAGTACCTGGGATTACAGGCATGTGGGACCACGCCAGGCTAATTTTTGTATTTTTAGTAGAGACAGGGTTTCACCATGTTGGTCAGGCTGGTCTTGAACTCCTGACCTCAGGTGATCTGCCCGCCTCAGCCTCCCCAAATGCTGGGATTACAGGCGTGAGTCACCGCGCCCAGGCTGTGGTGTGATCTATCTTTCTGTCTTTTCTTTCTTTCCTTTCTTTTCTCCTGTGCTCATGCCGTGTTCCAGGAGACATTGTCTGTCTCCGGCTGTCCCACCCTCCACACTCAAGTCCTGCTGATAACCTGAGCGTGCCCCACCAACGGCGAATGCTTCAGACTCCGTCACAATCCAGGCCTGTGAAAGTGGGGGTCCCCGGGTCACCTTGGTGTGGGCACTTGGCAATGAGAGAGAGGGATACTGGGGGGTCCCCTGACATCACAACATATGGCTGGATTTATGCATATGTTTATATTTTAATTAAATATTTAATTAATATCTAATAATAAACATGAATATTTAATATTAATAATTAAACATTAATAATTAAATGTTTAATTAAAATATAAACATGCATAGATCTATATATCCATATATTTGCATATATCCATATATTTGTATATGCATATAGATGCATATCTATTGCATAGATATATATGTATAGTTATATATGCATATTGCGATATATGTGATATAAAATAGAAATATAAACAAATAGCAATATTGATTAAATATTAACTAAATATAAATTAAATATTTAATTAATATCTAATAATAAACATTAATATTTATTTAATATTAATAATTAGTTAATAATTAATATTTAATAATAAATATTAAATATTTAATAAAAATATAAACATGCATATATCTATATATCCATATGTTTGCATATATCAATATTTGTATATGCATATATAGCTATGCATACATATCTATGCAATAGATATGCATCTATATGCATATTGCAATATATGCAATATAAAATAGAAATATAAATCAATAGAAATATAGATTAAATATTAATTAAATATAAATTAAAATTTAATTAATATTTAATTTATTTAACGTTACTTAATATTTCTATGATAGAAATTATAATATATAATATAATATTAAATATAAATTAAAAATTTAATTAAGATTTAATAATAATTATTTAATATTTAATAATAACAACAATAACGTTTGATAATATTGAATAACACCGACGAGGGTTGATGGACATGGTTGCAGGTAAAAAGACGCACGATTCATCCACGCAGCGGTGACTCATGCCTGTGATCCCAGGAGCGCACCACCATACCAGGCTAATTTTTGTATTTCTAATAGAGACGGGGTTTCACCGTGTTAGCCAGGATGGTCTCGATCTCCTGACCTCATGATCCGCCCGCCTCGGCCTCCCAAAGTGCTGGGATTACAGGCGTGAGCCACCGCGCCCGGCCACGCGAAATATTTTTACAGAACTTAGACAGCTTTTGTGATCGATTTTGCATTGAGAGAGTAAGTTTTGAATGTTCCCATCATGAAAAACACACAGTGATAACAAGGAGGTGAGGTGGTGGGTGCGTTAACATGATTTAATCATTCCACATTGCACCCTGAACGCATAACTATTAGCCAATTAAAAATAAAGTGGTGGCCAGGCACGGTGGCTCACACCTATCATCCCAGCACTTCAGGAGGCCGAGGTGGGCGGATCACCTGAGGTCAGGAGTTTGAGACCAGCCTGGCCAACATGGTGAAACCCCGTCTCTACTAAAAATACAAAATTAACCAGGCGTGGTGGCGGGCGCCTGTAATCCCAGCACTTTGGAGGCCAAGGCGGGCGGATCACGAGGTCAAGAGATCGAGACCATCCTGGCTAACATGCTGAAACTCCGTCTTTACTAAAAATACAAAAATTAGCCAGGCGTGGTGGCGGGCCCCTGTAGTCCCAGCTACTCGGGAGGCTGAGGCAGGAGAATCGCTTGAACCTGGGAGGCAGAGGTTGCAGTGAGCTGAGATGGTGCCATTGCACTCCAGCCTGGGTGACAGAGCAAGACTCCATCTCAAAAAAAAAAAAAAGCTTCAAAACGCAGCTCTCCTGAAAGCTTCTCCAAAAAGCCAAGATGACAGATTTGGATCGTTTTAAAGTTATGAAGGCAAAGAAAATGAGGAACAGAATCATCAAGAATAAAGTGAAGAAGCTTCAAAAGGCAGCAGCTCTGTTGAAAGCTTCTCCCAAAAAAAGCACCTGCTGCTAAGGGGTACGGCTGCTGCTGCTAAAGTTCTACCAAAAAAGATGACCGCCGTGGGTAACAAGGCTCCAGCCCAGAAGATTCTTTCCCAGAAAGCCACAGGCCAGAAGGCAGCGCCTGCTCCAAAAGTTCAGAGGACTCAAAAACTCCAGCTCCTGAAATAGAAGAAACACCTGCCAAGAGGGGTGAGAAGATGCTTACACCCAGAGAGGCACCTGCTCCAAAAGCTCAGAAGGGTCAAAAAGCTCCAGCTTCGGCCAGGCGCGGTGGCTCACACCTGTAATCCCAGCACTTTGGGAGGCTGAGGCGGGCGGATCACGAGGTCAGGAGTTCAAGACCAGCCTGGCCAACATGGTGAAATCCCGTCTCTACTAAAAATACAAAAATTAGCCAGGCGTGGTGGCAGGTGCCTATAATCCCAGCTACTTGGGAGGCTGAGGCAGGAGAATCGCTTGAACCTGGGAGGCAGAGGTTGCGGTGAGCTGAGATCGTGCCATTATACTCCAGTCTGGGGGACAGAGCGAGACTCCCTCTCAACAAAACAAAACAACAACAAGAAAGGCTCCAGCCCTAAAATAGAAGAAACACCTGCCACAGAGAGACTCCTGCTGCAAAGGCATTTGGCAAGAAAGCATAAGAGGCAATTATAAAAACTAATAAAGGTTCTTTCTGACATGCCAGCAAATCTAAAAAATAATAATAATGAAAAATAAATAAAATATTAGGAAAGCATATTACAGTTTTATGACCTGCTTTTTTCTTCTCTTAGAACTATATTAAAAATATGTTTGTGTGTTAAAAAAGAAAAACAGAAAAGAAAACCAGAGAATGTGCTTCTAAAATAAGAAACATTTGTTATGACCCTGGCAGGTGTGAATGAAGCTACTTGGGGCTCAACCCCTACCCAAGGGCTGCGTTGTGAGGTGGGACAGGCACCTTTTTTGTCTTTATAAAAAGCAGGATTGACTGGGCGCGGTGGCTCATGCCTATAATCCCAGCACTTTGGGAATCCGAGGTGAGCGGATCACTTGAGGTCAGGAGTTCGAGACCAGCCTGGCCAACATGGTGAAACCCCGTCTCTACTACAAATACAAAAATTAGCAGGGTGTGGTGGCGGGCGCCTGTAATCCTAGCTACTCAGGAGGCGGAGGCAGGAGAATCGCTTGAACCCGGGAGGCGGAAGTTGCAGTGAGCCAAGATGGTGCCATTGCACTTCATCCTGGGTGACGGAGCAAGACTCCATCTCAAAAAAAAAAAAAAAAAAAGGAGGAGGATCAGAGTATTTTTCCCTCCTTAAGCTCGCGTAGGGCTCAGTAAGTTACCCTGTTTGTACACGCATCCGTCTACTTATAAAATGTTGCCTTTGTGTTCATCACACCGTTACTGGATTTGTCTTCACTTTTATTTTTAGACAACAGGGTCCCTGTCACTCAGACTGGAGTGCAGAGGCTCAGTCGCAGTTCACTGCAGCTTGACTCCCGGGCGCAAGCCCTCCTCCCACCTCAACCTCCCAAGTAGCTCAGATTAGAGGCTCATGACATCACGCCCAGTTAATGTTTCAAAGTTTTTGTAGAGATGGGGTCTTGCTATGTTGGCCAGGCTGGTCTCAAACTCCTGGGCTCAAGAGATCCTCGTGCCTTTCCTGGGCCTCCCAAAGTGCTGGGATTACAGGCGTAAGCCACCGCCGCTTCTACCTGTCTTTACCTGCACCTGTTTCTTTAAAATGTGGCTACTGTGTTCATTGCAGACTTGCAGCATTCTTCTTGATTTTTCAAAATCATTGCAATAAATTATTACTTGTCTCAGTGACTCAGTTTTTGGCACCCTTTTGAATCTGGTGCCCGGCCAGACACAGGGGCTCATGCCTGAAATCTCAACACTTTGGGAAGCCAAGGGCGGTGGATCACCTGAGGTCAGGAGTTCGAGACCATCCTGGCCAACAAGGTGAAACCCCGTCTGTATTAAAAATACAAAAATTAGCTGGACGTGGTGGCAGGTGCCTGTAATCCCAGCTACTCGGGAGGCTGAGGCCGGAAAATCGCTTGAACCCGGGAGGTGGAGGTTGCAGTGAGCTGAGATCGCGCCACTGCACTCCAGCCTGGGGAACAAGAGCGAGACTCTGTCTCAGATAATAATAATAGTAATAATGAAATAAATCTGTTGCCCTAGATGAATGCCTCACTCTAGTCCCAGCCCTGAAAGTGACTAAGAAGCGTGGAAGTTTGGTATTTACCCCAGATTCTACTCAGCCATAAGGAGGAATGAAACGATGGCGTTTGCAGCAAACTGGATGGGGCTGGAGGCCATGCTTGTAGGTGGAGTGACTCAGGAATGGAAAATCAAACATCATTACGTTCTCACTTATACGTAGGAGCTAAGCTATGAGGACGCAAGGGCATGAGAATGATATAATGGACTTTGAGACTCAGGGGAAGGGTAGGAGGGTAAAGCGATGAAAGGAATGAAATAATAGGATTTGCTGCACCTGTAGGTCCACCAGCCAGAAGGGTCAACCCAGAAAGTGCACCTGTATTCAAGAGTGGACGTCCGGGCAGGCGAGGTGGCTCGTGCCTGCCATCCCAGCACTTTGGGAGGCTGAGGCGGGCAGATCGCTTGAGGTCAGGACTTCGAGACCAGCCTGATCAACATGGTGAAACCCTGTCTCTACTAAAAATGCAAAAATTAGCCAGGTGTGCTGGCGGGTGCCCGTAATCCCAGCTATTTGGGAGGCTGAGGCAGGAGAACTGTTTGAACCCAGGAGGCGGAGGTTGCAGTGGGCTGAGATCGTGCCATTGCACTCCAGCCTGGGCAATGAGAGTGAAACTCCATCTCAAAAACAAACAAACAAACAAACAAATAAACAAAAAAACAGCAGATGTCCACGTAGGATGGGGCAGGTGGCATAACCGGGGGGTCCTTAGGCCAGTGACTCCAGCCACTGTCAGGATGAATCGGAATTCATTTGACATTGAATGGTTGATTCTAACCAGACATGACGATAGCTAAAGTTGTGGACAGGACCTAGTTCCCACCAGCTCCAACCACAGACACACACACACACACACACACAGAGACGCACACACAATGCACGCATCAAATAACTGAGGAATCTATTAATTGCTTATTAGGCAATGTATCATGTTGTCGAACGGAGGCCGGGTGACATAGCCTGATTTGCTAATGAACCAGCTGAGACTCTGAAGATTTCAATTTGCACCCAATAAGTACGCGAGTGAGGACCCATTCCGTCTCTATTAATGAGCTCGCCGGATCGTTATGGCTGAGGACTTTTAGAAGCTACCTCCAGTCATGTATTTGACGGCAGAGAAAACAGACGTGGCTGAAATGATGTCACTGAATATATAAACTAGACGGTGTCCACCAGCCAGCTGGGAGGATGTCACACTCGGCGGTGTCTCCTGGCATCAGCCGGGAATACCAGAATTAAGGGCCTTTTGTTTTTAAGGTTTTTTATTTTTTTTTGAGACGGACGCTCATGCTGTCACCAGGCTGCAGTGCAGTGGTGCGATCTCGGCTC
This sequence comes from Hylobates moloch, assembly GCF_009828535.3. NCBI lineage: Eukaryota > Metazoa > Chordata > Mammalia > Primates > Hylobatidae > Hylobates > Hylobates moloch. Next base: position 11,409 of record NW_026652766.1, read on the forward strand.
ACTGCAACCTCTGCCTCCCAGGTTCAAGCGATTCTCCTGCCTCAGCCTGCTGAGTAGCTGAGATTACAGGCACCCACGACTACGCCCGGCTAATTTATGTATTTTTAGTAGAGATGGGGTTTCTCCATGTTGGTCAGGCTGGTCCCGAACTCCTGACCTCAGGTGATCCACCCACCTCGGCCTCCCAAAGTGCTGGGATGACAGGGGTGAGCCACTGCGCCCAGCCTCCTTTGTAAACTTGATGCATAAAAGAAAAGCTGCATAATTTAAGGGTACTTTGTAAAAATCAAATCAGTTCACCTGGGATATCTGTCACCTTAAATATTTGTCTTCTCTTAATGCTAGAACCAGTGGAATTCTTATAATTTAAGAGAATATAAGATTTAATATGAGAATATAATCATTATAGATTATATATAATTTAATTGGTTCTAGCATAAACAAAATACAAATATTTAAATTTTATTACATATATTTTTTATATAGATTTAATATATATATTTTATTATATACATATATATAATTTGAAAGAGCACCAAAAACTCAGTCATGAAGAAAAGTGGCCGGGCGCGGCGGCTCACACCTGTAATCCCAGCACTTTGGGGGGCCGAGGTGGGCAGATCACCTGAGGTCAGGAGTTTGAGACCAGCCTGGCCAACATGGCAAAAGCTGTCTCTATCTCAGCCTCCCGAGTAGCTGTGATTACAAGCACCTGCCACCACGCCCGGCTAATTTTCTGTATTTTTAACAGAGATGGAGTTTCACCATGTTGGCCAGGCTGGTCTCGAACTCCTGACCTCAGGTGATCCTCCCGCCTCAGCCTCCCAAAGTGCTGGGATGACCGGCGTGAGCCACTGCACCTGGCCAAGATGAAGGATTCTGCAGAGCCAGTAGCTGTTGTCCTCCAGCACATGAGGAGAAAGGAAATATTTCATGAGGAAAATTAACTCCACACAAACATCTTGGGATGGGATTAAAATACCAAATACGCTTGTCTGTCGTGTGTATGAAACGTGAGAATCAATTCTCTGTCTCACGCATGTAGAGAGGGAGAGGTAGGGGTGAGATTCCGCCGTGACACCATTTGTTGCTTCATAAAGAATTTCAATGAAACCCTGAAACTTTTGATAGGTAATTACAGTCAGGAAGTGCAGCACATATGAATTCTATATTTACAATCCACACTGAGGTCACCCCGCAAACTGCCTTCAGAAATAGGTTGCCGGGGCCGCCTTATTAAAATTGCATTTCCGCACCCGCTGGTATGGCCCGGCCGAGGAGAAAATGGGAACAGATGTGGCCAGGGACGCCTTGAGAATCTGGCTGTTCCCCATCTGCCATCCCCATAGACACAACGGGATTTCAGCATTATCTTCCGAGGGATGCGGGGAGGCCGGACAGCCAGCCTGGACGAGGAAATGGAATGACATCTCCTTCACCTCTGCTGGGTCCTCTTCTAACTCATTGCTGAAGTCACCCACTGCTGCACACTTAATTGTTTATTTAAATAGGATAACTGGCCGGGTGCGGTGGCTCACACCTGTCATCCCAGCACTTTGGGAGGCCGAGGGAGGCGGATCTCCTGAGGTCAGGAGTTTGAGACCAGCCTGGCCAACACGGTGAAACCCTGTCACTACTAAAAATACAAAACTTAGTGGGGTGTGGTGGTGGGCGCCTGTAATCCCAGCTACTTGGGAGGCTGAGGCAGGGGAATCTCTTAAACCCGGGAGGTGGAGGGTGCAGTGAGCCGAGATCGTGCCATTGCACTCCAGCCTGGGTGACAGAGCAAGACTCTGTCTCAAAATAAAGATAATAATAATTAATAAATAAATAGGATAACTACGCATCCCCATGTTCACTGAGGTAAGGAGATCAAGACATTCCTATTCGTTATCGTGTAACTACAGCATTCTCTGGACTGTGGATATGGTTCTGGGTGGCCAACCCTGCCCCTCTCCTTCTCCAGGGTCTGAGTTTGAGCGTCTTTCTTCCATTCTCTCTTCTCCATGGCTTCTGCTGGCTCCTCTGTCTCTCCCTTCTCTCTCGCTGCGACTTTTTTGAGAGGGAGTCTCGTTCTGGAGACCAGGCAGGAGTGCAGTGGCGCGATCTTGGCTCACTGCAACCTCTGCCTCCCAGGTTCAAGCGATTCTCCTGCATCAGCCTCCCGAGTAGCTCGGATTACAGGCACCCACCACCACACCCGGCTAATTTTTATATTTTTAGTAGAGAAGGGGTTTCACCATGTTGGCCAGGCTGGTCTCGAACTCCTGACCTTGAATGATCCACCTGCCTCAACCTCCCAAATTGCTGGGATTACAGGCATGAGCCACCGTGCCTGGCCTGCTGTTTTATTTTAAAGACAGGGTCTTGCTCTGTCACCCAGGCTGGGTGCAGTGACGTGACCACAGCTCACTGCAGCCTCCACCTCCCGGGCTCAAGCAATCCTCCTGCCTCAGCCTCCCGATTAGCTGGGACCATTGGTGTGGGCCACCCCTCCCAAGTAGCTGGGACTCCACACTCCTGTATTCCCAGCTACTTGGGAAGCTGAGGCAGGAGGATGGCTTTTTTTGTATTATTGGTAGAGATTATTATTTCGTATTATTTGTTGCCCAGGCTGGCCTCAAACTCCTAGGCTCAAGAGATCTTCCCGCCTCGGTCTCCCAAAGTGCTGGGATTACCAGTGCGAACCACCACACTCAGCCCGTCATTTTTAATTCTATTTTTCATATATGTGATTTTATTCTATTTTTTACATATTCTATTTTTACATATATCTATTTTTCCCCCATATATGTAGAAAATCTCTAAAGTACACAATAAAAAATACAAAATTATTCCCCACAACTCATCTCTTCTTCTCTCCTTCCACACAGACACGCTTCTCATTTTGGGCGTGTTTGCACTGTGTAATTTTCTTTTTGCTGTGATTTCTCCTTGCTTGTTTTCACTTTGTAACACTTAGTAAAAATGCAATACCTGGATCCAACGGGATGGGCATTTTCTTTTCTTTTTTTTTTTTTTTTTCACTCTTGTCGCCTAGGCTGGAGTGCAGTGGTGCAATCTCGGCTCACTGCAACCTCCGCCTCCCAGGTTCAAGTGATTCTCTTCCCTCAGCCTCCCCAGTGGTTGAGATCACAGATGTGCACCACCACACCTGGCTAATTTTTGTATTTTTAGTAGAGGCGGGGTTTCACCGTGTTGGCCAGGCTGGTCTCGAACTCCTGACCTCAGGTGATCCACCCACCTCGGCCTCCCAAAGTGCTAAGATTACAGGCGTGAGCTACTGTGCCTGGCATATTTTTATTTTTATTTATTTATTTATTTTTATTATATATATTTTTTGAGACAGTCTCCCTCTTTCCACCCAGGCTGGAGCACAATGGCCCAATCTCGGCTCACCGCAACCTCTGCCTCCCGGGTTCCAGCGATTCTCCTGCCTCGGCCTCCTGAGTAGCTGGGATTACAGGCACCCGACACTACACCCAGCTAATTTTTGTATTTTTAGTAGAGATGGGGTTTCACCATGTTGGCCAGGCTGGTCTCGAACTCCTGACCTCAGATGATCCACCCACCTCGGCCTCCCAAAGTGCTGGGATTACATTTCAAAGCTTCTGAGTTTTCAACAAAATCCTCTCTCAGCAAAAAATGTTCTTATTGTGTGCAGCCTCTAGCAAGGAACATGCACTCAACGGCGATATCACTGGGGGACGTTGAGGGCAGAAAAGCATGCAACGTAGAAAATTCAAGTGCGGTCTCCTTGTTTTAAAGAAAGTATTTCTGTAATCTTTACTGAAGTCTAACATGTTCTTTTGATTCCGGCCATTTATCTTGTGCCGTTTGACTTTTTCATTGGGGGAAACTTCACGTTTGATTTGAAACGGCCCCGTGCGTACTAATGACGCCTTGGTTTAGAATGTATTTTCCATGTGGTCTCTGAACTTCCGTCTAATTTCACATATATTTTGTGACACACAGAAATCATGGATTTTTTTTTAATGGAATGAATTTGAAAAATCACCTCTGTCACGTCATAAAGTCTCAGTATGTTACTTATTACTATTTTTTTTCTTTTCTGAGATGGAGTCTCCTTCTGTCACCCAGGCTGGAGTGCAGTGGTGCCATCTCAGCTCACTGCAACCTCCGCCTCCCGGGTTCAAGCGATTCTCTTGCCTCAGCCTCCCGAGTAGCTGTGATTACAAGCACCCGCCACCACGCCCAACCAATTTTTTGTATTGTTAGTAGAGATGGGGTTTCACCATGTTAGCCAGGCTAATGTTTTTACAGAAACACTTGGAGATCAGTGCACTGATTTCCAGACCTGAAAAAAAAAAGTTTCTGCAGGGATTAAGGCTATATTTTAATTTGGGAAATACTGATATATTTACAAAATGAAATCTATGTGTCCCAAGGGGCCACCGGCTTCTCTACTTTTTTTTTTTTCTTTTTGAGACAGAGTCTCCCTCTGTCACCCAGGATTCTCTACTTAAAACATTCTTTTTGTTCCATTTCGTTTTGACGGAGTCTTGCTCTGTGACCCAGACTGGAGGGCAATGGCGTCATCTCAGCTCACTGCAACCTCTGCCTCCCAGATTCAAGTAATTCTCCTCTCTCAGCCTCCCGAGTAGCTGTGACTACAGACGCCCACCACCACTCTGGGCTAATATTTGTATTTTTAGTAGAGACGGGGTTTCACCACATTGGCCAGGCTGGTCTCGAACTCCTGACTTCAGGTGATCCACCTGCCTCAGCCTCCCAAAGTGCTGGGATTACAGGCACCTGCCACCATGCCTGGCTAATTTTTGTATTTTTAGCAGAGATGTGGTTTTTTCTTGTTGGCCAGGCTGGTTTCAAACTCCGGACCTCAGGTGATCCACCTGCCTCAGCCTCCCAAAGTACTGGGATTACAGGCACCTGCCACCACGTCTGGCTAATTTTTGTATTTTTAGCAGAGACGTGATTTTGCCTTGTTGGCCAGGCTGGTCTTGAACTCCTGACCTCAGGTGATCCGCCCGCCTTGGCCTCCCAAAGTGCTGGGATTATAGGCGCCTGCCACCATGCCTTGCTAATTTTTTGTATTTTTAGTAGAGATGGGGTTTCACCATGTTGGCCAGGCTGGTGTCAAACTCCTGACCTCAGGTGATCCACCCGCCTCAGCTTCCCAAAGTGCTGGGATTACAGGTGTGAGGCACCACGCCTGGCTAATTTTTGTATTTTTGGTAGAGACGGGGTTTTGCCATGTTGGCCAGGCTGGTCTCGAACTCCTGACTTCAGGTGATCCACCCGCTTCAGCCTCCCAAAGTGCTGGGATTACAGGCATGAGCCACACAGCCTGGCCAAAGCCTTCTTTCATTTGCTTCCTGAGTACCCTTCCCGAGCTTCCTGAGCAGGCAGGAAGAATCACTTGGACAGTTATGGCACAGGTGACAGCTCTGTCACCCAGGCTGGAGTACAGTGACAAGGTCTCGGCTCACTGCAACCCCCGCCTTTCTGATCCAAGCGGTTCTCCTGCCTCAGCCTCCCGAGTAGCTGGGATGACAGGTGCACACCACGACCAGCTAATTTTTGTATTTTTAGTAGAGATGGGGTTTCACCATATCCGAGACAGGTCTCAGTTCATTTAGAAAGTTTATTTTGCCAAACTTGAGGACGTGCACCCACAACACAGCCTCAGGAGGTCCTAGTGACATGGGTCCAAGGTGGTCGGGGCATAGCTTGTCTTCATACATTTTAGGGAGACATGAGGTCTCCATCAATTATATATAGAAAAGGTACATTAGTTCTGTCCAGAAAGGCGGAGACAACTCAAAGCAGAGAGGGGGCCTCCAGATGGCAGGTAGGTGAGACACAAATGGTTGCGTTGTTTTGAGTGTCTGATAAGCCTTTCCAAAAGGGGTTATGAGATATGCATCTATCTCAGTGAGCACAGAGGTGACTGAATGGAACGGGAGGCAGCTTTTCCCTCTTCGGTTTCCAGCTTCAATTTTCCCTTCAGTTTTGTGATTTTGGGGACCTCGAGATGTTTTTCTTCTGCATTTCCCGCCTTCTGTAATTAGAGGATTCTTTCACGTGCCTGGAATGTCCGCAGTTGCCTCTCTGCGATAAAGTGTTTATTATCGACTTTACTCCTGGGCATTTGATATTTCCTTGCAATGGTCACAGCCATTTTTATATTGATATGTATTTATATTTATATGTATATGTATTTATATTTTATAAGATAATTAAAATATTAAAGTAAAATATAACTAACATTAAAATTAAATTGCATTTATTATTGTGTTTACATTATATGTATATATGTATTTATATTTATATGTATTTATATTACTTGTATTTATTATATTTTATAAGATAATTAAAATATAACTAAAAATACAAAGTTAAATTATATTATTATATGTATTTACATTATATGTATATATGTATTTATGTTTATGTTTATATTGTATTTATTTATTATATTTTATAAGATAATTAACATATAATTAAAATAAAATATAAATAAAATTAAAATTATATGTATTCACATTATATGATGTGTATATATGTATTTATATTTCTATGTATTTATATTATATGTATTTATTGTTTTATAAGATAATTAAAATATAACTAAAATAAAATATAAATAAAATTAAAATGATATTTATTATATATTTACATTATATTGTATGTATACATGTATTTGTATTTCTATGTATTTCTATGTATTTACTATATTTTATAAGATAATTAAAATAAAATATAAATAAAATATAAATAAAATTAAAATTATATGTATTATATGTACATTATATGTATATATGTATCTATATTTTTATGTATTTATTATCTTATGTTTTATACGTTTAAAATATAATTAAAATAAAATACAAATAAAATTAAAGTATAATTAAATTATATTTATATTATATGTATTGTTATATGTATTTATATTATTTGTATTTATATGTATTCATATTTATATGTTTTATATTTCACATTTCCATTTTATGCTATTTTTTTAAATTTTCATTATTTCTTTTCCTTTTTTCTTTTTTTTGGGGGGACAGTCTTGCTCTGTCACCCAGGCTGGAGTACAGTGACAAGATCTCGGCTCACTGCAACCTCCGCCTTCCTGATCCAAGCGATTCTCCTGCCTTAGCCTCCCGAGTAGCTGAGATGACAGGCGCCCACCACGACCAGCTAATTTTTGTATTTTTAGCAGAGACAGGGATTCACCATGTTGGCCAGGCTGGTCTCGAACTCCTGACCTCAGGTAATCCACCTGCCTCGGCCTCCCAAAGTGCTGGGATTACAGGCTCGAGCCACCGCCCCGGCCCCTCTACTTTCTTCATAAACTTGCCCTCACTTTAATCTATGGCCTCGCCCTGAATTCTTTCTTGTGCAAGAACCAGGAACCCTCTCTTGGAGTCTGGATCGAGACCCCCTTTCCAGTAACAAAACTGCCTTTGAAAAACCCCTGTCTCTGAGATTTGAGTAGGTACTCCGCCTCCCACATAGCATGGCGGGTCTTGTGTCTCTTAAATTCTTTGTCTATGGCAATGCTGTGACTCTTTGTTCAGCAGGCAGGCAGCACCACTTGGACAGTTATGGCACAGCTTAGAAGACATTCTCAGAGTCTCTGCTTGGAAAGTAGACTGGCCTCAGTGAAAATTCGCTCTGAAAGGGTAAGCCTGGCTCTAAGCTCTGAGCTCAGCAGGCTGGTGGTAAACATTGCAGCTGTAAATTCAGGGAGAGCTGTCTTACTGGCAGGAGGAGGGATTTTACAGCCCAGGGGAGGGAGGGAGATTTGAATTTGAAAGACTTTTGCACAAAGGCAGGACCCCGTGCCCAGCTGCTGTCCGCGGGGGTCCCCAGCCTCTCTGAGCTTCTCACAATGACTCTGGGCCCCTGGGGACATGGATGCCAGGAATTGTTTCTTGGGTCCTGTTTTTCCTCCAATAGGGGGCCATGCGGCTTTAGCTCTGAGTGTATTTGGGATTGTGGTTAGTTACGGCGTTCTCTTTGGGGGAACTGTAATAGTGAAAAATCAGAGAAGGTGGCAGGGAACAGACATTTTGTAGAGTTATCAAATCTACACCTGAGAGAAGGAAATGCTTGTCTATTTCAGGATCTCTCAGCCCAGGCTCTGCTGACATTTGAGGATGGAGGATTCCCTGCGGTGGGGCCGTCCTGGGCACTGTACGGTGTTGAGCAGAGACCCTGGGCTTCAACCACCAGGAGCCAGGACCACCCCCTCCCCAGTTGTGACAATCAAAATTGTCACCAGATATTGCAAAATATCTCCTGGGGGTAAAATCTCTCTTGTTGCCATAGATAGGTAAGTACACAAGTAGATACACGGCAGAGGGGGCAGGAGATGGGTGGATAGATCGATGATTGATAGATACACGATAAATAGAAAGATAGATGAGATAAACAGATGGTAGATGATGGATAGATAAATAAATATATACACACATACATACATCGATGGATGGATAGATACATAAATACATGGATAGATGGATGGATGGATGGATAGATACATACATACATATATACATACATACGTAGATGAATAGATGGATGGATGGCTAGAGAGATACATACATGAGTTGATGGATGGATGGATGGATAGACAGACACATACATACATACACAGATGGACAGATACATACATACATACATGGATGGATGGATGGATGGATGGATAGATAGATAATACATACATACATACATAGATGGATAGATGGATGGATACATACATACATACATGGATAGATGGATGGATGGATAGATAGATACATACATACATACATACATAGATGGAGAGATGGATGGATACATACATACATGGATAGATGGATGGATGGATGGATAGATAGATAGATAGATAGATAGATAGATAGATAGATACATACATACATACATACATAGATGAATAAATGGATGAATGGATGGATAGATACATACATACATGAATAGATGGATGGTTGGATGGATAGACAGACACATACATACATACATACATAGACGGATAGATGGATGGATAGATAGATAGATGCATACATACATACATAGATGGATAGATGGATGAATGGATGGATGGATGGGTATACACATACATACATGAATAGATGGATGGATGGATGGACAGACACATACATACATACATACATAGATGGATAGATGGATGGATAGATAGATAGATAGATACATACATACATGGACAGATGGATGGATGGATGGACAGACAGACAGATAGATACATACATACATACATACATACATACATACATAGATGAATAGGTGGATGGATGGATGGATGGATGGATAGATACATACATACATACATGAATAGATGGATGGATGGATGGATGGATAGATACATATATACATACATACATACATGAATAGATGGATGGATGGACAGATAGATAGATACATACATACATAAATGGATAGATGGAAGGATGAATAGATGGATGGATGGATGGATAGATAGATTGATAGGAAGAAAAATAAATCTTCGGGGACCCCCAAATCACGAAGCAAAGGAAAAAGTCAATATGGAAACTGCATCAGGCAAACCTGCCTCCTATTTTATTCGTAAATAAGATGGCTACAGAGATACAAATATCACATATGTCCCTCAAAATCTGTCCACAAGGAAATTCCTACCTATCACCTATAAGCCCCCTTCCTCACTTTGAGCTGTCCCACCATTGCGGACCAAACCAATGCACAACTTACAATATCACATATTGATTGATGTCTCATGTCTCTCTAAAATGTATAAAACCAAGCTGTGCCCCAACCACCTCGAGCACTTGTCGTCAGGACTTCCTGAGGCCATCTCATGGGTGTGTCCTTACCCTTGGCAAAATAAACTTGCTAAATTGATTGACACCTGTCTCAGACATTTTGGGTTCATGATAGATAGACAGATAGATGATAGATAGATAGATAGATAGATAGATAGATAGATAGATAGATAGATGATAGATACATGATAGATAGATAGATGATAGATAGATAGATAGATGATAGATACATAGATACATAGATACATAGCTAGATGGATGATAGATGACAGGACTGGAGACATGACAGACAGATGTTATAGGTGGATATATAGATGATAGATTAGTGATAGTGGATAGAAAATAGATACATAGATAGACACATAGATAGATGGATAGATAGATATACATAGATGAATGGATAGACAGATGATAGGTTGGTACATAGGTAGGTAGGTAGATAGATAGATGAAATGGATAGACCGATTATGGGTAAATAGACAAATAGATAAGATGGATGGATAAAGAGATGTGATGGATGGATAGATAGATGATAGATAAGATGGATGGGTAGTTGACAGACAGATGAGATGGTAGGTAAACAGATGTTAGATGACAGATTGATAGGTGATAGTAGATGGACACACGACAGACAGATAGATAATAGATAAGGTAGATAGATGATGGATCTATAGGTAGACTGATTGACAGATGATAGATAATAGGTAAGTAGATAGACGATAGATAGGAAGATAGATGAGATGGATGACTAGATAGATAGATACATAGATAGATAGATACATAGATAGATACATAGATGGATAGATGGAAGGATGAACGGATGGATGGATGGATGGATGGATGGATAGATGAGATGGATGAATAGATAGATAAGTAGGTAGGTAGATGAGATGAATGGATAGATGATTGAAAGACAGATAGTTGTTAGATAGATGACAGGCAGGTAGGTAGGTAGGCATTTAAAGTTAAATTGCATTCCAGAATCTCTCTCAGTAGACCTAGAGAATACCAAAACCCCATCCCATGTTGTCAGATAGTTTAAAGTATGAATATTCAAAGAGTTTGAGACCCAGGACAGCCGTGAAGCTGTCAGAGAATCTCCAAATTCGCAGACAATAACCCTGTTGAAATACAGAAGAGAAGCCCGTCCATGTTGAATGTCGTAAACTCCACTCTCCCTTTCAAAGAATCCTAGAGTTTCTTGTGTCTCAACGCTTTTATTTTGTTAAATGTTATCTTATCACACAGAATGCAGAAACCATAAAAAGGGAATGTAAATATTCAATTAGACTTGATGTGCTTCTGTTGAAATCCATCAGATAAGCTTAAACCATGATTAAGATCCTTTTTTTTTTCTTTTTTTTTGGACATGTTTCCTTCTAAACAGTCTTTCTGGACTTATCAGTGTTTTGTTGACGGCATGTCCCGTGCACAGTTAATTTCATTTGTCTCCACGCCGCTTCAATCTTCCCTTGATAACGAAGATAGATTTATAAACCCCACTTACCACTGTGTTCTCCTTTTGCCGAAAGCAATGTAAACAAATCAGAAACACAACAGAGTTTTGGGAAATAGGAGAAAGAGACAGAAAAGAAGGAAAGGAACAGAAATACAGCCGATGTCCCATGGACAACGTGTTGACTAGAGTTCTCTCGGAGAGCTGTGCCTGGGTTCACACGGCGTGCCTGTTTGCTGTGCACGTGTGTGATGAGATGTGTGGACAAGGACTGAGAAATACAAAAGAGATGGGTTAAAATCAGACTCATGGAGGCCGGGCGTGGTGGCTCACGCCTGTAATCCCACTACTTTGAGAGGTGGAGGTGCGACCATCACTTATCCCAGAAGTTTGAGACCAGCCTGGGCAACATAGCAAGACTCCCTGGATAGAACTCTGTTAGGAGGCTGCTAATAAAGACATACCTGAGACTGGGTTATTGATTGATTGATTGATTGATTGATTGACTGAGATGGAGATTTGCTCTTGTCACCCAGGCTGGAGTGCAATGGCGCCATCTCAGCTCACTGCAACCTCCGCCTCCCGGGTTCAAGTGATTCTCCTGCCTCAGCCTCCCGAGTAGCTGGGATTACAGGCACCTGCCACCACGCCCGGCTAATTTAGTATTTTTAGTACAGACAGGGTTTCTCCATGTTGGGCACGCCGGTCTTGAACTCCCGACCTCAGGTGATCCTCCTGCCTCGGCCTCTCAAAGTGCTGGGATGACAGGCATGAGTCACAGCGCCCAGCCCGAGACTGGGTAAAAGAGAAAGGAAAGAGGTTTAATGGACTCACAGTTGCACATGGCTGAGGAGGGCTTCACAATCATGGCAGGGTGTGCAGGGGAGCTTCCCTTTATAAAACCATCCGATCTCGTGAGACGTCTTCACTACCACGTGAACAGCAAGGGAAAGACGTGCCCCTATGATGCACGTCCGATGACACGTGGGAATATGGGAGCTGCAATTTGAGATTTGGGTGGGGACACAGCCAAACCATATCACTGTGTCTACAAAGTACTTCTTTCCTTCCTCCCTCCCTCCCTTCTCCTTCCTCTCTCTTTCCTTCCTTCTCTCTTTTTCTTCTTTCTTTCCTTCCTTCTCTTTCTCTTTTTCTTCTTTCTTTCCTTCCTTCTCTTTCTCTTCTTTCTTTCCTTCCCTCTTTCCTTCCTCTTTCTTTTCTTTCCCCTCTCCATTCTCTTCCCTACCCTTCCCTTCCTTCCCTCTCTCTCCTTTCTCCCTCTTTCTGTCTCTTCCTTCCTTCCTTCTCCTTCCTCTCTCTTTCCTTCCTTCTCTCTTTTTCTTTCTTTCCTTCCTTCTTTCTCTTCTTTCTTTCCTTCCCTCTTTCCTTCCTTCCTCTTTCTTTTCTTTCCCCTCTCCGTTCTCTTCCCTACCCTTCCCTTCCTTCCCTTTCTCTTTCTTTTCTTTCTTTCTCCCCCTTTCTGTCCCTTCCTTCCTTCCTTCCTCTCTCTCTCTCTTTCTTCTTTCCTTTCTTTCCTCACTCTGTCGCCCAGGCTGGAGTGCAATGGCACAATCTCAGCTCACTGCAACCTCCACCTCCTGGATTCAAGTGATTCTCCTGCCTCAGCTTCCCAAGTAGCTGGGATTACAGGCCCAGCTAATTTTTGTATTTTTAGTAGAGACAGGGTTTCACCATATTGGCCAGGCTGGTTTCAAACTCCTGACCTCAGATGATGCACCTGCCTCAGCCTCCCGAAGCGCTGGGATTACAGGCGTGAGCCACCATGCCTGGCCTTACATTTTTATGTTTTATACAACCAATTGCCAACTCACGAATCTCTAAAACCCACCTATGACTCGTAGGAACCCACTTTGAGATATTTCGTCTTTAGGGCCAAAACAAGGTATGCCTTCCATGTACTGATTTATGATTTTACCTACGATTCCTGTCTCCCTGAAATATATACAATAGAACTGTAGGTCGGGCATGGTGGCTCACACCGGTAATCCCAGCACTTTGGGAGGCTGAGGTGGGCAAGTCAACTGAGGTCAGGAGTTCAAGACCAGCCTGGCCAATATGGTGAAACCTC
>NW_026652767.1:0-24733 GCF_009828535.3 Hylobates moloch
CAGGGCCTCCATGAAGGCAGGGGGCCGTGTCTTATTCAGCTTGGCATTGCCAATATCCACCTCCAGGGCTGAGGCTGTGCTGAATGGCAGATGAAGGGCTCGTGCCATCGGGATGAGCTGCCCCAGCTTCTGCCCACATTGTCCATGCATCATACACATCCTGGGCTCACAATTTAGGGCCCAACAGGAGCTCCCTGAACTGGTCCTGCAGATCAGCTTCTGGGGTCTGCAAAATCACGCTGCCAGCTCTATCTGCAAAATCCTTACACAGCCAGCCAGCCCACTGAGTTTTGAGTCAATCCTCCTCCACTGGAAGATAAAAGCAGGTGGCAGGAGGGAGCTCATCTTTCTTGCTGCTCCTGATGTTCTGAGCATTGAGATGCAGGCCTGATGTACACGATCCCATGGAGCCCTGCCTCATGTCTGCCCTGCAGGGTCATGACCACCTCCTCAGACGAGGAAACTGAATCAAAGAGGCTTCCTGGCCCACCCACTAAGTGGTGGATCTAGGCCTGGCACCTGGCTCCCTGGTTCCTTCTTCACTAGTGACCAGCTGTAGGGCAAGGACCCAGGAGACCCTCCCCTGTGGTGCTGACCGTGAACCAGGCAAAGAACCATAGGCACTTTGGGCAGCCTCCCCTCCATCCACTGCCCAGGGGCTCTGAGACCTGACTGGCCTGGAGCCAGCTCCCCAGAACAGAAAGGCATCCAGGGTCTGGCAGCAGCTCTGGCTCTGCTTCCTGTTTTCAGACCTTGTTCTTCCCCATGTCTCTGGAGCTGGGAAGCCTGGAAACAGCAGCAGACATGGGTTCTGTCTTTCATGGCCAAGCGGAAGTTTCATTTCCATGGCAAAAGCACTTCCAAGGAGGGCTGCAGGAAGTCCAAGAGTTTAAAGACCTGCAAATGCCTGCAAGTGATTAATAATTCAGTGCAGCAGATGATTACAAGAAAGGCCACTTTCAATTAACCTTAAGAATCATCCCTGTCTAAGGAAGTGTAATCTCTCATCACTGAGGAACGCAGATGCCATAGCAGGATAAAGGCCACGCTGAGACGCATGTGGAAGACTGTGTTTCTCAAGTTCATGCAAATTGCACCAGGTCAGCCCAGGTCCTTCTTTGTGAGGAAGGGGAGGGTTCCCCTGCCAGCATCCTGTCTGCTCTTTGGTTCTGCTATGGCGGCCTCAGACTTAATTTCCTCCAGCCCCTTCTTTTGAGGAGCTTGGAGGGAGTATCTCTCCTTGTTGGATCAGAACCTCTCGTCCCCCACTGAAACATGCTGGCTCCAAATTGTGTCTCCTCCTGCAGACAGTCACTCCGACTGGCAGGGTGGACTTGGGCCTGTGGCTCCCTCCTGCCCTTGGGTGTGGTTTCTGCTTCCTGCCCTCCTGCTCCCCTGCCTCCTCACAACCAGCACCAGAACCCTGCCTTCCTTCTGGAGGGAACAACTTTCTTCCCCTTCCCTGTCCACACAGTACCTGGTACTCCCCTCCTCACCCCTATTCTAGGGCTTTGTCCATGACCCAGGCCTGGTTCATTTCTGGCCGCAGTGATAGGTTCAGGGATGGGCCTGTGACCCCACCACCCCCTGTGAGAGGCTAATCAGGATCAACACTGGAATTTTGTGGGATGTACTGGGGAAGAGACACCCCCTTTCTGGCAGGAGTTGTTGAGCAGAAGGAGCTAAGTCTGGGGCCATAGAGAGCCCCACGTGGAGGAGCCAGAGAGGATGGAGCCAGCACAGGTGCACAGGGCTAAAGTGCAGAGGACGGGACCTATGTTGCCCTGGCAGTCCCTGCATCCTGCTGCATGCAGCCCCTGCCCATGGAGGGGTGGAGAGACAGGACGGCAGAGGGGAGTGAGCCCGCCAAGGCCACTGTGTTAGCAAGGAGCTGAGCCGGCGTTGGCATCAGCTGTTCCAGCTTCAATTTCTTGACCACCAAGGCTGCCCCTCAGCATGGAGCAGAAGTCAGGAACCGAGGCAAGGCTTGTCCTTCCTCAATCGTCACCTCTGGGCACTCAGCTGTCCTAAAGTTTATTGACCCCCCTTAGGGATGGGGTCTTTTCAGCCAGGGCCATTTGTGGCAAACAACAATTAATTTACTGCTTAGCCTCCATGGCTCACTGCTGCCCCTCCGCCAGCTTCTCTGTGCTGACAGCTGACCCACATTTTTTTTTTTTTTTTTTTTTCAGGAACAGCAACGTGCTTAGTCTCCAGGCATGCATCCAATGAGCCATGAGAGGGTGGAAAGACTTTGTTTTTTGATGTATTAATATGCTAAATTGATGTTTCGGTTGAGACATGAAGAAATTAGCTATCAAACTCCAAAGAGTGGTGACAGACTAAGACGCAGATTTCCAAAGATGGCTGAGAACCTGCTGGACAACTGTCCCCCAGTGAGAGGAAGGGCTGAGAGAGTGAGGGAGGGAGGGGATTTGCCAGATTCCTTTCTTGAGGCCTGGGGCTGTGATGTGGACTCCCACCTCCTACGGCTGGCCAGGGCTGGGGAGGGGGGTGTGCTCAGAGAGAGAGGGGGCAGGTGGAGCAGAGGACAGCCTGCCCTCCAGCCCAGAGAGTGGGGGCTTCAACTCTGCTCTGAGAGCTTGCTTTCTGTCCCCTGGAGTTTGGGAGGCAGACGGACTGGTGGTGGAGGTGCACAGGCAATTGTGGCTTCTTGGTTCTGATGAAGAGAGCAGGCAGCTGCTGTATTGGGAAGCAGCTGGGCTCCCTCAGATGCCAGCAAAAAGTTCGTGGATCTTGGGGACATGATGCGCCACTGGTAGTGCGAGTGTGGCTCAAAGTGTGATGGGGAATTGTCACCGACCTGTGCCTGGGGACTTGTCAGGATGTGGCATGTGTACATATTTCCCACAACCAGATGTTGGCCGTGTGAGTGAAAGAGCTGATGTGTGATCATCTCAGTCCTGACCACAGGCCCTACCCGGCGGGCATATGCGGCACAGTGGAAGGAAGTAGGAGGTGAACTTTCTAGGGGTCGAGGAGGGAGCAAGTCGCTTCTGATTCATTTGCTCAGGTCAAGGGCACTCTGGTTCTGGAGTGGGTGTCAGGGGTGAAAGATCGAGGGTTCCTTTCAAAGGGCTCATTGGAGCATGAAACCTCTTCCAGATCTGGAGAGGTAAGGCATCTTATGAGACCATCAAGACAGAACTTTCCAAATCCCCTTCCCTTCCTCTGCTCATGCTCTTACCTCAGAAGTCTGCTGTGGGCAGTGAGAGAGGAGAGAGGAGGCTGACCATGGCACCCTCTCCAAGGGCAGGGGCTGTCTGTGGCTGGCCCTCACCGTGGGAAATGGGGAGACTTAACTCAAGTTTGCAGGTTTGATTATTACCTAGGTGGCCTTTCTGATGACTGTCTTGGGACTGCGGGGACAGTGGCTAGAAGGGAATGATCTCCGCTGAATACCTGCTCCTTCCAAGTGTGGCCTCCATAGGGAGCTCGGGGCTCTCCCATGTCCTCCTTTGTTCCCTCAAATAGACCCCGAGATCTTGAACAAGACCATTTTACTGGGTTTTAGTGCTCAAGGCTGAGGTTTCACTTCCATAAACAAATCAGTGAAAAGTGCTGAGCCTGTGGGAAGGCTGTTCTTTGGTTACCTTCTGTGGCCAATTAAACGACTAGTCCCAAGTCCTCTCTTCCCTGTACCGGTATTGTACTCCCACAGCCTTGCAACATGGTGGGTGCATTAGACTGTTTATGTTGCTTATAAAGGAATTCCTGAGACTGGGTAATTTGTAAAGAAAAGAGGTTTAATTGGCTTACAGTTCTGCAGGCTGTAAAGGAAGCATGGTGCCAGCATCTGCTTCTGGTGAGGCCTCAGGAAGCTTCTACTCATGGCAGAAGGTGGAAGGGGAGCAAGTGTGTCAAGTGGCAAGAAAGGAAACAAGAAAAGGGATGCCCACTTTTTAAACTACCAGATCTTGCCTGAACTCAGAGCAATAACTCACTCATTACCACAAGGAGGCACCAAGCCATTCATGAGGGATCTGCTCCCATGATCCAAACACCTCCCACCAGGCCCCACCTGCAACATTGGAAGCCACATTTCAACATGAGATTTGGAGGGGAAAAAACTTCCAAACCATATCAGTGGGAAACATACTTCCCCATGATTTGACTTTGAGCATGGCCACGTGACCTGCTTGGGCCACTGGAACGCTGGCAGAGATGACATGGCAGAGGCTGGAACTGCACCGTGCGGCTGGCCTTGCTCTCCTGTGCTTCAGCCGTGGCGGTGAGATGAGCATGGCCTCGGGAGAGCTGGCTCCAGGCCAATGAGTGCTCTGTGGTGCAGGTCCAAACCCCACCTGGAGCCTGAGATGGAGAAGTCCAGCCTAAGCCAGTGGACCCCAGCCAATCCACAGACATGGAAGGGAAAAATAAATGCTTGTGGATGATGCCATAGAGACTCTGTAAGCAGCAAAAGCTGAGCAAAGCACTGTTATTCTCTTTTGATTCCTTTGGTGCCACTAGAGCTATGAGCTGGCAGGGCCACACCCTTTGTCCCCTCTCCACACACCTCAAAGTTGTGGCTGAAGGTGGATGATCTTGTCACTTTCCCTTACTGGCTGGCCTTGGTCTTCTCTGGACCAGCCTCCGCTGCTGTGGGAGGAATAAAGTGCTAAGGGGTAGTGGGTTTAGGGGAAAGAGAGAAGGCTTGTGGGGGACATCTGAGGTTGTCACACAGCATACTTTATCCTTCTTTTGTTGCAGTGGTGCCCAGTCAAAAGTGCCCTCTGGGAAAGCCCTTCCCACCTCTTGAGTGTGGTTGACTCCACCCTCTTCTTCCAGCTGGGCTTGATTCCTCCACAGGTCCCTCCTCCTGGCTGCAGCGATTGGTTCAGGGAAACAGAGCCAATGAGCTGCAAGGCTGATTTTTCTGACAGTGCTGGACAGAGGCAAGGGTTCTTCCCGAGGGTCTTGAATTTGATGAGAGAATCTCAAATGATGAGAAAAAAGCTGGTCTGAGGACACGGTCAGCTGAATAGGTGGTACCCAGAGAAAGACAGGGAGAGAGATACTGGATGCTGATGATGGGTGAATGAGACAAGGCATGAAGCTAGAACACCACCTGGTTTTTCACTTAGGTGAGCCCACAGATTCCGATGTGTACTTAATGCCAGCTTGAGTAGGTATCTGCCATTTGCAATCACAACTCTTCAGTGATACAAGATTGCCCACCTGCTTTGGGCCCTCTGTGGCCCAAACTTGTATCTGGCCTTATTTTAGGGACATACACCTTTCTTGGGTTTGCATGCACACATGTGTGTTTACATTTGGACGTAGTAGAACAAAATAATTTATGTAAGGATTTTGAAACACTGACCAAATAAATAATCTATACCAAATACTTCACTTACTTACATTGTTTTATTCATTCATTTTTTTAAAAAAAATTTATTTATTCTTTACAGCCACCATCTATGGCAGGTTTTTTTTTTTTTTGTTAGATGGAGTTTCGCTCTTGTTGCCCAGGCTGGAGTGCAATGGCACGATCTCAGCTCACCGCAACCTCTGCCTCCCAGGTTCAAGAGATTCTCTTGCCTCAGCCTCCTGAGTAGCTGGGATTACAGGTGCCCACCACCACGCCCGACTGATTTTTGTATTTTTAGTAGAGATGGGGTTTTACCATGTTGGCCAGGCTGATCTTGAACTCCTGACCTCAGGTGATCTGCCTGCCTCAGCCTCCCAAGCGCTGGGATTACAGGCATGAGCCACCACGCCTGGCCTATGGCAGGTACTTTTATCACTTGGGAAATCTTTTGGTTACAACTTACAGTAAATCTGACTAAATCTGACTAAATAAGCCTAAATAGGGCTTAAACCATAAGAAGATTTGCTTTCATATTTCATTAGCTCTAAGATGCCATTGATTGTGAAATGCACCACTGTTTTGCACCACTTTCTTTGTACAAGTAAAACTTGCTACCGAACCATGAAGCCATTCTTTACTATCAAATCAGATATGCGAAGTGACTTGATTTCAGTGGTGTCAGAATGTGAAAAAAAAATGTCTTCCTTGGAATGGGGAGAAATGGTGTTACTTAGCAAGACATTTGTGGTTGGGTAGCCTCAGATTTGACTTGGCAGCTCAACATCATCATCGAAGATCCAGGTTCCTTGGATGTGTCACCTGCTCTGCCACCTTAAAGTTTCAAGATGGCTTGGTGTCTTCTAACACCAAGTTCAAAGGCAGGAAAAGAAGGAAGGGAATCTGATAGGGAAAGTGTTTATTTCCTCACTCACATCCCTCATCTTATCAGAAAGCCTCCAGCACACTGACCCTCCATACCTTGTTGCTCACTGGCCAGACCCACACACAGCCATGCTGGTTTCAAGGAGACCAAGAAAGTGAGTATCTGACCTTTTCAGTCCTATAATGGGAGATTGGTTGAGGGAAGAGGACATAAGAAATGGCTGTCAATGCCACAGGATTTCAATTCCCATTTTACAGATGAGAAAACTAAAGCTGGAAGAGGTTAGGCAACTTGCCCAAGGTCACACAACTAGAAATTGGTCAACCCCAGATTTGAACCCAGTGTTGAATGATTCAAAGTTCTTCCCATTGCACCATAAATCATCTGTACATTAAAGACTGAAGACTGAGAAACCTCAAATACAGAGCAGGTAAATAGTAAGGAACGTGTTTGAATGAAATACCAGAACACCTGACCATCAGTGGATCAGATAGGGGTTTATTGTTGTTATGTAGGCAGCACCCCAGAGATCAGCAGCCCAGGGTGGTACAGATGCTCAAGGGTTTCATCAAGATCCCAGGTTCCCTCATCATCCCCCTTCACCTTCTGGTGTGTGTAGTTTCTGTCCTTATGTTCACAGTATGGCTGCTGTGTCTCAAGGCATCACATCTAGCTTTCCAAGAAACCCCTACCTAGTGATTCCCTCTTACATCTCATTGGTCAGAACAAGGTCACATGTAACTAACCCCAGATAAAAGGAAGTTACAAGGAAAAGTAAATATATTTAGCTAGACAATTGTCATCCCAGTCAAAACTGGTGCTCTGTTTTGGAAGAAGAGGAGAGAGAAATTGGGTAGTGGTTGTTATTTGTGCAGTGTGTATTTGGCCACTATATTTGGTTTTCTTTCTTCCAGGCAGATGGTACAACCCTTGGGGTTAGTTATGGATATGTAACTTACTTTGACCAATGAAATGGGAGCAGAAGTGAGATGTATCACTTTCTAGTGGAAGCTTTAAAAGTTGGTGCATAAAAAGACACATGCACCCATATGTTCATCACTGCGCTATTCATGGTAGCAAAAACATGGAATCAACCCAGGTGCCCATCAATAGTGGGTTGGATAGAAAAAATGTTCTGCATGTACACCATGGACTACTACACAGCCACAACAAGAATGAAGCCCTGTCCTTTGCAGCAACATGGATGCAGCTAGAAACCATTATCCTAAGTGACTTAACATAGGAACAGAAAACTATATACCGCATGCTCTCACTTATTAAATGAGAGCTAAACATTGGGTGCACATGGTCATAAAAATGGGAACAACAGACACTGGGGAATACAAGAGAGGAGAGGGAGGGAGGAGGTCAAGAGTTGATTAAAAACTGCCTATTGTGTGCTATGCTCCTCCTGAGTGATGGATTGTCCTCCAAACCTCAGCCTCAAAATATACTTTTGTAACAACCTGCACATGTGCCCTCTGATTCTGAAATAAAAGTTTAAAAAAAGACAGTTGGTACGTTGTTCCCCAAGTTCTTTTCCATTGATGTGATGACTGTAAAAGTATGTGCCAAGAATCCTCCACGATGAACAGAGCCCTCTTGCTAAACCTGTGATGGACATAGAGCAAGGGTGGGAAATAGACTTGTGTTTAGTTAATCCACTGCTATTTTTGTGAGGTCACTATTGCAGCATAACCCAGACTATCCTGACACAGGTCGGCAATCAGCAGTGTCCACACATAGTCCTCAAGCAATGTCATGATCAGACAAGGGAGGAGCTAGGGCCCAGGCCTGAATGGGCATAAACAGTGCCCCAATTTCTCCAAAGTGAGGACTGTGCCAGTGGGCCTCAAGACAAGAATTGGGAGTCCACAGCTCCCAGACATTGGGGACCCCCTCCTATCTGGAGCTGCCTGGCTGCCACATATGAGCCTGGTGACCCAGCCACACCCACCAGCTAGCTCATTAGCAGTGTCCATGTCATTATCAAGGCAGAGAAATCCACTCAGTGAGGATTTCCAACGTTAGCCCAGCATCCTTACTTCTCGTTCATAGTAACAGAAGCTGTGTTCCCGCCTCCATCAGATGCACTGTGCTCTGCACTCCCCTGGTCAGTAGGTGGGTGCATGATGCAAACCAGTCATATGCTTTCACTCTGAAACTTGAATCTTGAGTGAAATAAGCCAGACTAATTGGGGACTGATTGGAATTTACTCACCCCAGTGGAGGCACATGGAAGAGGCCCATTGGGTCCTGCTATCTATGTCCTCAGAGCTTCACTTACCACAGTTCGGAGAGGACAGCACATCCTCCAGAGGTTCTGAACCTGAATGCAGCAACTGGTTGAGAACCTGAGTTCTGCGCTGTCTTCTGTTGCAGTGGGAGTGAGTAGGGTTTTGGTGGTATATGGTATAACTGCCGTATCTGGAGAAAGAATATTTTAATAGCTATGTTTTTGTCAAGAGGGGTATGTGTAACATTCCACTACCAATGCTGCAGATTGCAGATGACATTTGTTGTTTTTGCCTGCTCAGCATCCATTCTTGCTGCTTCTGGTGACAAAATTCAGTGGTCCCATTTCTCTTTTAACTCCAGGGCTAGATTTGATCCAGACCTGGCCAGTCAGAGCATCACATGCTGCAGGCCTCAGTGAGTGGTTAGGAGCTGGACAGTGGCCTACCTTAGTTTACTATGACTTGAACTTGGAATTTGTGGGCAACTTTTGGGAGCCATAATAACAGTAATGGCAGCCGGGCTCACACCTGTAATCCCAGCACTTTGGGAGGCCAAGGTGGGCAGATCTTTTGAGGTCAAGAGTTTGAGACCAGCCTGGCCAACATGGTGAAACCCTGTCTCTACTAAAAATACAAAAATCAGCCAGGCGTGATGGCGGGGGCCTGTAATCCCAGCTACTCAGGAGGCTGGGGCAGGAGAATCACTTGAACCTGGGAGGCAGAGGTTGTAGTGGGCCGAGATCACGCCACTGCACTCCAGCCTGGGCAATAGAGCGAGCCTCAGTCTCAAAAACAAAACAAAACAAAACAGTAATGGCTAGTACAGTTAACTTGGCACTGTCCTTGTTCCTTAAACTCTTGTCCATGGACTTAGAGCTGTGAGGACATAAACATAATCCAAGAGTTCCCAAGACCCACTATGTAGGGAGAGCCTGGCTAAAAGAGAGAGGTGCCAGTTCTGATGACATCATTTAAGCTAGGGGCTCTAGCCAAGCCTGGCTGCCCTGGACTCTTGACTTACAAGAAACAGTGTAAAGTCCCTTTGGTGCTTAAGCCAATTTGAGTTGGGTTTCTGTCTCCTGAAGTCAGAAAAGTATTGCCTAATACAATAATTCTGTGTAGGCATACAAGACACATCAGTGGTGGTACCTGCCATGCCCACAGCCCTAGAGGAGGAGACAGCCAGCAGGTGGTCCTATTTTAGATCATGTGACAGTTGGACAAGAGGAAGCAAGCACCTGACTCAGGCTCTGAATCCATTGGCTGGTCAGGATTTGTGAGTTTTCCTCTGGCATTAAAGATGACCTATGTCTATTCAATTTCTCTTTTTTAAATTGGAAGTTGAGAAACATGGCAGGAGCGAGACAGCCAGCTGCAAGGGAACAAGCATGAAGGATACATGAAGAGATGCCACTAGGAGGAGCTGGCGTGGTGGCAACTCAGTTTCAAAGCAGAAATTCAGCATCAGGAGAGGGCGCCAGTTGGTGGAAAGAGCTGGCAGAGCACAGTCAGGAGGAAACCGGTCTGGGAAGCTCCAGGAAGAGAGGGAGCAATGACTATTTCAGAAGTTGTCTCGCCTATTCCTGAGGACTTTTCAATTCTGGTTCAAATCCTCATGCATCCTTATAACAAACCCATTTTTTTCCGCCAAACAAGTTGCAGGTGATCTGAGACCAATGCAGACATCCCCCTTCCACATTATTGGAACCCTCTGTACCCCTCCCACGGTGACCAGCGTATCACTAAGGACACTTTTGGTAGCAAAGGATGCAAATATAATGCAAACTGGTTTTTAAAAAAGGAAATGTATTGTCTTCCTTAATTGAGATGTCAGGGGATGAGACCAGCCTTAGTCCTCACTGAGGTTAAGGCTCCTGGGATGTTCTTGGGAACTTGCTTCTGCACATCCTCGCTTTGTCCTTCTCTGGGTGGCTCCAGGATCCGGCTTCGTGTAAGACGGTGGCTTCGTCCCCACATTCCCTTGGGGAATAGAGTGAGTTTCTTTCACCAGATTCCCAGATAAATTATTTATCATTGGATCTAAGTGGGGTACACACTTATCCTGAACAATCTCTGGCCAGGAAACTGATGCAATGATTGGCTGAGGTCTAGCATACACCCCTCCTCTAAGACCCACCAAAAGCACATGAGTGTAGAGGAGATAGAGTGTGAGTAATATCTTTGTGGAATATATGTTGAACTGCTGGAAGAGAGACTTCAAATAAGATTGGCTTAAGCAAGATAGAAGTTTCTTTCTCCCTCACCTGCCTGGGAGCCCAGGTTTTTTTTTCTACTGGCTGTTGCCAGGTTTTTTTTTTTGCCCTATCTTGTTGCTTCTCTATCCCTGGGTATTGTGATGTGAGATGTTTCACCGTCACCTCCACTGCCTAGCCAGTGGAAATGGAAAAGGGGGAAGAGGAGGGCTCGCCCCTCTGGTTAAAAGTGTCACCTCTCCCCACTTCAACGCTGCTGGTCAGTTACTTGGCCAAATACAGCTTCTAGGAAGTGAGGAAATACGGTCTTTTTTTCTGGATTTCCACATCTCCAGATAAAAAACAAGAGTTCTTTAAACATAGAAGATGAGTGTGATGGGGGCAATTAGCAATCTCAGCCCCAGCCTGTTCCATTGGCCAGTCAAATGTCCACGTGTCCTCTCCCCAGGGGAGACAACCCCAAAGTTGCATGCAGTGCCTGTGTCCAGCTCCAAGCCTAGGATCTGTAGAGGGACAGTCCTGCACCATCAGATCTGATGTGGTTTTTGTTTTATTTTTGTTTTTTTAGACAAGTTATCACTATGTTGCCCAAGCTGGTCTCAAACTCCCAGGCTCAAGCAATCCTCCCATCTTGGCCTCCCGAAGTGCTGGGTTTACAGGTGTGAGCCACCACATCAGGCCTCTGGATGCAGTTCTTTATGGTGTGTTGCCCTTGAACTCTTACATACATTTCCTACCTCCTTACACCCAACATGCAACAGCCAGTAAAAATAAGATAACCATGGTAGGAAACCTCATCCAGAAAAGGGAAAAACACACCCACCAAATCCTGGTGGGCAGAAATTGTGAAGGTTCCCAGGGAGTGGAGCAGAGTCCTTGGATGACAGCGCCTCTCTCTAGGAGTATTCCCTGGGATAGACGTCTTTGGACCTTGGTGGTCCCCTCTTTGTCCACTGCCTTCTATGGCACAACTAAAGGGCATCAAAGGGTGTATCCCTCTTAGGGCTATACAGCTTAAACATTTTTTTTTAGAGAGAAGGTCTTGCTGTGTTGCCCAGGCTGGACTCGAGTGCCTGGGGTTTAGGCAATCCTCCCATTTCAGCCTTCAGAGCAGCAGGGACTACAGGCACATGCCACCACACTGGGCCTGGGCTGCATAGCTTTTGCAGCCCACTTTTTGCAGGTGCAGGTTTGGTGGCTAGGGGTCGGTTGATTTAAGGAGTCAAAAATGCAGACTTGTACCAGCCAGACTCATGGTTCTTTGGTAACACATGCCCCTTAAAATCTCAGTTGGCTTTCTGCCTATTTGTGGCTAGTTATCCTCTGGGGCAAGTACAGGTTGGGTATCCCTTATCTGAAATGCTTGGGGCCAGAGTGTTTCATATTTCAGATTTGGGAATATTTGCATTATCCTGGCTGAACATCCCTAATTTGAAAATCCAAAATCTGAAATGCTCCAATGAGCATCATGTGTGCTCAACAAGTTTTGGATTTTAGAGCATTTTGGATTTCTGGGTTTTTGGTTTAGTGATGCTCAACCTCCTTTAGATTAGCAGTATTTCAGCCTAAAAATGGTGGCCTTTTATTTATCAGCCTGTATGTTATATCCATTCACCTCTCTCTCAGCCTGAGACCAGCCAAAACACTCAACTTGGACTGGAAGGCAGCTTCCTTGATCTGGTCTTTGTGGCCGAGCAGCTGTCATTGTCAGATTGAGAAACGTAATCAAGTGTTTGAGAAAGACTAGGGTCCATAGTCTCGTCTCCTGCTAATCCTCCTTCTTCAGAAAATTATTCTAGATCTGCTTCCGTTTGTGGTACAGAAGCAATAGATTTTTCTCTTTATTTTTTTAAATAACTATAATTTTATTCCAAAGGAATATTATCATATGGCAACATTTTGAGAACCATAGAGGCTCCTTTGAAATATTGTTAGAAAATCACTTAAATCATATTTTTTATTAATAAATTGATGCCATTTTCAGGCACAGTATTTTTTTATGAAGCTTTTGGGCAAGTACTATACAGCATAATTCAAAATATACCCATTTACAGAATCCAATTAAGTATTTTTCTGCTCACAATTATACGATGGCTGATTTCTGCCTACATTATGATATATAACTGCTCTATAGAACATGAAACAGAATTTCATAACATCAGTTATATTTACACTCTATTTCAAAAATCTTTCAAGATACAAGAATCAAGCTATCAAATATGGAGTTTTTAACAAGCAATAGCTTTTTTTTTTAAGTCTGAAAACTTTTTAAACTGAGGTTATAGCCCATAGGCAAAGGGAGCTTCTTTCAGCACTGCTGTATTCTCTTCCATATCTGCCTTCCTCGGGCTAGCTCTGTCCACATTCTTCTGGCTCATGTAGGACTCTGTTGAGAGTGGCAAGAAGCATCCAGCAAGCACCTGCATTCTGAAATTTCCAACTGTTTCCTTTAGAGCAAGTGCTGACTTTGCAAGGTATTGCAGGAATCAGTTGATCGACTGCTATGGCATGGCATAAACAGGGTTTCCAGACCATCATATTTATGTACAGCATTTAAAATATGTTTTCAGTTTTGTTACCAGTGACACCGCCCTTCTTGGTAATAATTAGTATACAGCCTTTACTAATAATTAGTATACAGGCTTTCCTTCTGCAAGAGAGCACTCACCCCAAATAGTGACTGAAATAGACTGGAGGTTAATTTCTCTTTCATGGAAAACCTAGTTAGAACTAGTCCAGGGCTGATAGGCAACCATAGTGTGTTGGGACAAAGGCTCCTTCTCTTTTGTCACTCTGACATCCTTAGGGTTTTAGCTTCATCTGATTGATACAAACTGGCTTGACACCATGACTTCATTCCTACCAGGGGAGAGGGAAAGGGGTGAGGCACATTCCTTCTGAAGTGCATGACCGAGAAATTGCAAAAATTACTTCTGCTAACATCTCACTGCTGAGAACCTAATCTATGGCACATTGGCTGCACTACTGCAGGGCCCCACTGTCTTGGGAAGAGCAGTGACACAGGCTGGTCAATTGAAGAGCTCTCTCTCTGGTCCAGGATTGTCAAGTAGGGTCAATAAGACTTGATTTGTGGGTTGTTTAGATCCAGAGATGTGAGGATGTAGATTTAAGGTTGCCAGCAACCTTCTTTCCCAAGAGTAGAGAGTAGTCCCAAGAGGAGAGAGACTACAGTACCCCGGTACTACCCCCATCATTTCTTCTTGCTCTGCTATTACATAAAGAAGTCACCTCTTTCCTCCTATTGAACTCCTGAATCTCAGCCCATTGAGGACCTTATTGCCAATAGCAATTCTGGCTCCTGTATCTCCCGTCCACTCCTTCTCAATGGGTCCTTCTCCCTAGCAGTCAAATGTGCTCAGTTTGTTACAATGTGCAGTGGATATTTGTTTCTGGTCACTCAGGCTTCAACCTCCCTGCTGGGGAAAACTGTCTCGTGAGCAGTCTCGGTGGGGCAGTGGGTGATCCTAGAGAGACATTGGGCCAGGTATTCCTCCAGGTATGTCAATCCAAGGGCAGAGGGCATGTGGCCATAGCTCGGCCAAACGAACTGCCACTCCACTGGGATTTTGAATCTTGAGCTGAGAGACACACCAAGGACCACGGACAGGAATCCTTTCTGTGAAGGTGGCACTGGGGAGCAAGCGGTTCCTCTTGTTGGGATCTGGAGTCACCTGGCTCCTGCCTTGAAGAACACGGCTGAAAGCATTAGCATCTGGAGCTCCCTGCGATCTTTTGACATATCCCCTTTTTGCTTAACTTTTTTTTTTTTTGAGACAGACTCCCGCTCTGTTGCCTAAGCTGGAGTGCAGTGGCACAATTTCTGCTCACTGCAAACTCCACCTCTTGGCTTCAAGCTATCCTCCTGCCTCAGCCTTGGGAATGGGGGGACTACAGGAGCATGCCACCATGCCCAGCTAATTTTTTTTTTTTTTTTTTGAGACGGAGTCTTGCTCTGTTGTCTAGACTGGAGTGCAATGGCAGTGCGATCTTGACTCACTGCAACCTCTGCCTCCCAAGTTCAAGTGTCGGGATTTTCTTGTCTCAGCCTCTCGAGTAGCTGAGATTACAGGCAGACACCACCACACCTGGCTCGTTTTTTGTATTTTTAGTAGAGATGGGGTTTCACCATGTTGGCCAGGCTGGTCTTGAACTCCTGGTCTCAAGTGATCCACCTGCCTTGGCCTCCCAAAGTGCTGGGATTATAGGTGTGAGCCACTGTGCCAGGCCATCCCTTTTGGCTTAACTTAACCAGACTTGCTTTCTGTTGTTTGAAATAAAGGAAACCTACTACAGGATGCAGATATTAAAACAAGCAAGCAAACAAAAAAAATAGCATTAAAAAAATGCCTCTCTTGACCCTACATTCCTTCCCAAGTGACACCTTTCTTCTCCCCTTTATGGCTGTGTTTAAAAGAGGCATCTGCACATGCACCATCTCTGGTTCTCTCCTCCAGCTCATCCCCCAACCCACGCCAGTGGCTTCTGCCTCTGCCACCTCACTGAAGGAGCTTGCTCCAAGTGCCCTGTGTCACCATGATGTCCCAGTTTCCCACTGTCCTTTCTGGGTGCTCCTCCACTCTTTGTCACCTGGTGACTCACAAATGAGTCCTAAGCCCTCTCCTCACTCTACTCTTTCCCGGAAGACCTTATCCACCCCTGTGACTTCAGCAACCACCCCATGTCCATGACACCCAAACTTCTGAAAAATTCCGGTCCTTGGCCGGGCGCGGTGGTTCACACCTGTAGCCCCAGCACCTTGGGAGGCAGAGGGGGCGGGTCACCTGAGATCAGGAGTTCGAGACCTGGCCAACATGGTGAAACCCCACCTCTAGCAAAAATACAAAAATTAGCTGGGCGTGGTGATGGGCACCTGTAATCCCAGCTACTCAAGAGGCTGAGGCAGGAGAATCGCTTGAACCCCGGAGGCGGAGGTTGCAGTGAGTCGAGATCACGCTATTGCACTCTAGCCTGGGTGACAAGAGTGAAATTCCATCTCAAGGAACAAAAACAAACAGAAAAACCCCTCCAGTCCTGTATGTGCAACCCACCTGTCCACATGGTGCCTCAAACATCCCAGTGTGCCCCCACTGGACCCGAGTGCACCCCACACTCATTCCTCTTCTGTCAGGGTTCAGAGTCTCAGCAAATGGTAGTTGGCCCTTGTGGTCCTCAGGCCTGAGCTGCTCTCTACCAAAGCAATCTACACATATCCATCCCCTCCTTGCCCCATGCAGTGCAGCTTGTACCTCCAGGACCTCACCCAGGAGGAGCTCAGTAAATATTTGATCAAGTGACTGATAGCAGCGATAACACTCCACGGGACACGTTCACAAACACCCTCTTCCCCCAGCCCTGTTAGGTAGGTATAATTACTACCACTCTGCAGATGAGGAAACTGATGCCCAGAGAGATGAACAGTTTTCCTTGGGTGTGGGGTTGCACAGCCAGTGAATATGTGGGGGAGTTGAGATTGGAATTTAAGTGTGACTCCCCATCCTGGGTTCTCCCTGGGCAGCTGCCACAGCCAGGGGAGCCTCCTTGCCAGGGCATGAATGGAAGAAGGGGGGCAGTTGGACAAGGAGCGATGCCTTGGTGGTGAGGGCCAGCCAGCGGTGTCCACAGGTAGATTGCATGGCAGACATCTCCTGACACCCAGCCCAAGAAGGCTTCCTTGAAACACACAGTGAGGTTCTTGGTTCTTGAGATGTCCTGGGAGCTGAGAGCCCCAGGTTTGGGGCCTGGATCTGGCAACAACTCTCAGTGTAACCACAAGCAGTCCATCCCTTCTTGGGACTCAGCTGACTTCACTAAAGAGGGAATATGAGTAAGATGCCTAAGATGTGGAAGCGGAGGTCCTAATTCCTGGACAGGGGCAGAAGTGGGTAGTGGCCTCGGCAAACAAATCCCCTATTTGCCTCTTTTAAGCAGGATCCCCCTACCAGGCAGTGTGTGCTGGTGAGGCCCAAGCCTGGGGTCTGACGTCGACACCCCTGTGGGCATTTGGCCAAAGGGAGCCATCTGCCAGAATCTGAGAGCTGCTCTCAGACCTCGCTGGAGAGGGCTACTTGGGGCAGACTGAGGTCCTTTGCTCCCCAAACGGGGAGAATTAGAGATACTGTTGGCTCCCGGGCACTGGAAGGGAGGAGCGCAGACCTCTCAGCACAGGGCTGGGCCAACAAGTTGGGGGTCCCGGCACAGGGGACAACGGAGAAGTGCCAACATTGGGACCCAATTATGTGATACTGGGGCCAGGAGATAGTACAGGTACCTCATACCACGTGGCCCTGGGTGGACAGCAGGAATCCTTTGCGGGTGGAGGGAGGCCGGGACTGCTGTCCTGTGCCCCGAAGCTGGCCAGCGGTTGCGGAAACTGGGGGATATTGAGGGAACGGTACGCCGAGGTCCTCAGCCTCACAGTGTGGAACCTGGCGATCCCAGGGCCTGGGTTGGCCCCCGGCGTCATGGGACCGGGAAGGCGCGGTGGCGCTGCGGAGAATTGCGGGGAAGAAGGCGGGCTCCGGTGGAGGTGGCTCATCCCCGCACGGTCACTGCCCTCGCCCGCTTTTGGGGTCCGCGGCTGGGAGACTGAAGGCCTCAAGTCGGGCTGGGTAGGGGCACGTGGGCGGGGAAAGGGTGAGATTACCGGTCTTCAGGGGCGGGGCTGAAGATGCAACCCTGGGGAAGGAGTCTACCAGGCTGGGCTCTTGAGGGGCGATGGAGGGCTCCGGGGGCCAGGCCGGGCCAGGATCATGGAGTTCAAAGGACTGGAGTGAGGTTTGGGGTCCGTGAGGGTGGAGCTCAGAGGATGGGACTGTGGGTCCAGGATTTGGGACCTGGGGCTGGAAAGTCCGAGGCTAGTGGAGACCAGGCCTGGTATCCGAGACGAAAGGGCCCTATAGGAAGGGG
Source organism: Hylobates moloch (assembly GCF_009828535.3). NCBI lineage: Eukaryota > Metazoa > Chordata > Mammalia > Primates > Hylobatidae > Hylobates > Hylobates moloch. Next base: position 17,593 of record NW_026652767.1, read on the forward strand.
GTCTCGTGGGCGGGATCGGGAGCCAGATAATGGTGAGAGGCGGGGCTAGGATGGCGAAGGCGAGAGGAAAGGGGTAGCCGCCGGCGCGGAGACCTCAATGCGGGGCGTGGTGCGGCAGGGGAACTGGAGCGAAGGGACGGCAGGGGAACTGGAGCGAAGGGGCGGCAGGGGAACTGGAGCGAAGGGGCGGGGCTACGAAGAGGTGGACTCGGGGGGCTGGGTCTGGGGCCGGAGGATCGTGGGGAGCTGCGCCTATACACCTGGGACGGTGGGGTTGCGTCGGGGAAGTGGGAGTCTTGGGGGTTCGCTGGGCGGCCTGGAGAACAGGCGGTCGTGATGCGGGCGGGGCCGAAAAGACCGAGGACAGTGGGGACCCGGCCTGATGGTGCGGTGCGTTCAGGCCTTTGGCCCCGCAGCAGGGGCGGCCTGTGCTTGGCGTGCAGAGTGCAGCTGGGTAGACGCTGTTACTGCAAACGGGCCTGTGTGTCCCAGGCTGGGGCATGAGTGCTTGTGAGCGTGCAGATAGGGACACAGCGGCCGCCTAGGCTGCCTCTAGGCTGGGGCAACCTCTCCACCTGGGTGCCCCCCAGGGAGTGTGGGCAAATCCTCCCCAGGGGAGGAAGCTCAGGGGCTGTTGGGCGCCTAGGCCTCTTCCTGGTGAGCAGAGCCTCATCCATGGGGCCATTGACCCCACAGTTACCCCAGAACCCTCTCCTGGCACAGCTTGTCACCCGGGGCATGTAGCCCTTAAGGCACATTCATTGTGAAGGGTAGGTTTTGTCTCCTCCAAACCCTCCCTTTAGGAATGTTGCCTGCTGCGTTGCCCAGAGTTGGTCCTGAGTGTTCCTATCAGGCCTCGTTCACTCTGGGGTGGCTTAAACCACCTCCTGGAGGGTGCTGTATCCCCACTGTGCAATGGGGGGTTTGTGCTGTGTGCATTCCTGCCTGGTCCTTGAGAGGTAAAGTCCGTATTTTAACATAGAACCAGTTTTCCTGCCCGACCATATAGGTTTGCTTTTCCTGTTTTGGTTTTGCCGGACACATAAGTCATCATCCAAACGCTTGCCACTTAACAAGAGGCCAGGCACTATGGCTCATGCCTGTAATCCCAGCACTTTGGGAGGCTGAGGCAGGTGGATCATCTGAGGTCAGGAGTTCGAGACCAGCCTGGCCAACATGGCGAAAACCCCATCTCTACTAAAAATACAAAAATTAGCTGGGTGCCGTGGTGCACGCCTGTAATCCCAGCTGCCGGGAGACTAAGACAAGAGAATCACATGAACCCGGGAGGCAGAGGTTGCAGTGAGCCGAGACCGAGCCATTGCACTCCAGCCTGGGAGACAGAGCGAGACTCTGTCTCACAAACAAACAAACGAACAAAACCAAGAGGGGACTTAGATGGATGCCACAGTGTCGTCTGAGATGGAGCCCACTTGTGGTGGTCTTGGTAGTTCCCTGGGCATATCCCAAAGGCCTGGGCTCCTCTGCTGTGGCAGCATGGCGGGAGCTGAACTCTCTAAGTTGACTCAAAGTCTCTATGTTTGGGCTAGTCTGGAAGCGTCTGAGAACTGGGGGCTTTTACTCAAAATGACATTGGTTGATTGCTACATAGGTGGTTGATCTTCCAGTTGCTGACAGGTGGAACCTGAGGCAGCAGGACAGCCCGGCATTGGCCACAGGACATCGGCCACAACCATAGCAACTTCGGCATCAAATGGGGCAGGAGAGAGAACATTAAGGTATCGTTCAAAGAATACTACAGGTCTTGGATACTTCTGTATGCCTGTTCTTTATCTTGTCCTAAAAGATCTTCCCAGGGTCCCGTTAGGGCAAAACCAGAACCTTCTGTGTTGTTATAAAGGCAGGGTGGGTGTGCCATTCTGGGCATTTAAAGTGCAGACTCTAGACTTGTATGCATGCATAGCCTCCTAGGTTAAGATTTAAAATAGGCTCTGGGAAACCTAGTTTGGTGATACGGAGACTGGGGACACTGATGGTGACTTGGTCCTAGGATGGGATGAAGGTAGCGAGGATGGGAAGCAAGAGGAGGCTAACTTATGGGGTGTCTTGATGGCTTCTGAAAAGGGCCTCTCTGGCCCCCAGTACTAATACTTGTTATACCATGAACTTAAGCTGCTCTTGATGGGAGGGGAAGAGAAGATTATTGTTAACAAACACTGTTGCAGACAGTGCACGTGCTGTCACATTTAGTCTTCACAACAACCCTACAGGGTAGGGATTTACTTCTGTTTTGCAGATTGGAGAAACTGAGGCTCAAAGAAGTTAGGGGTCCACCTGTGAGCACATGCACAGGAAGGGGAAGAGCCCCCATTGGAAGCAGAGCCCTGCCCCTTCCTCCTCATCCCTGGCTCCCTGGGAGGCCCCTCCTCTGGCCTAGTCCACAGCACTGTGACAGGCAGTGTGGAAGCCTCTTTCCCCCAGTACTCCTCTCAGAGCCCTTCCTTCCTTCTGAGCTGGGAAGGCCAGGTTGTAGTTAGCCAGGCCAATTCCATTGGGGTTCTGAATTAGCCACTTTCAGCTGTGTGTTCTTTGACATTTCTGAGCTGCTCCAGGCCTCAGTTTTGTCACCTGCCACTTGTGGAGGGGGAATGGGGAAGGGAACCAATAGATACATAGCCGACCACGGGGATCTCTGGGTGATGACTAGTCCTGGGTGCTGGGCAGCCGTCTGGTGAGACAGGCACAGTGGGATGCTCATTGCTCATGGCTTCTCAGTGGGTCTTGGTGGGGGTCTGAGGACCTCGTTCCACCTGTCTCCTCAGGGGCCAGAGGCTGCTGGCCTGGATGTTTACGGCCCCCCTCCCTGGGAGGGTGGTGGGGTTTGGCCAGAGGCTGTGTGGATGTCCAGATGGGGCCTTCCTGAGGTCTTGGACCTGCAATGGAGTGGTTGTCTCCCTGCCAGGGGCTGGCGGTGACCACGGCCGTCCCAGTCAGGAGGAACACCTCCTGCCCTCCTCATTCCTGCAGCCTCAGGAGCTGCTAAGAAGCATGTTGGGCAGGTGGGGATCCACTCAGTGACTTGTTCCATGGCATGCCATAAGCACGATTGGCAGGGCCAGGCCAGATCAGTAGAAAGGGCGAGAGCCGCGAGGCACAGGCCTGCTCAGTGCTCGAAGGAGAGAGGAGCTCAGATGCCCCCCAGCTGTGTGCCCTTGGGGGTCACTGAGCCTCTCTGAGCTTATGGAATTCTCCTGTCTGTAGAATGGAGATAATGACTGTCTCAAGAGATTGCTTGCACAGTTACATGAGACAATGTATGAAAGGATGTGGCACGTGCCTGGCCCTTGGCGAGTGATCAGGCCCTGGCAGCTGTTATTATCATCGCTGTTACGGGCTTTATTGCCCTCCTTTGTTTGTATGTCCATCTTAGAGCTCATTGAGGGCAGGGTCTGGGTCAGAATTCTCTCTTGGCTACTCCTCCTCTTCCTGATCCTCCCAGGGACAAGTCTGGCTTCAGCCCCATGAAGCAGCTGGGATGGGACATCCTTACCAGGCTGGGGCTGTGTTCAGAGCTGCACAGTCCTGTACGGTAGCCATTAGCCTCATGTGGCCAGTTAGATTCAAATAAAACTTAAACATTCGGTGTCTCAGTTGCAGTAGCCGCCACCAAGTGCTTGGTACCCACATGCCATTGGTGCCTACCTATTGGACAGCACAGGGTAGAATCTTTCCATCATCGCAGGAAGTTGTGCAGAGCTGGAGTCTCAGGGACTACAACACCAGTATCATCCTCACTGTGGCTCAACAGCCACCAGCCGTCTCCTGAGTGATGGGCTGCCAAGACATTTGCAATTACACAGAAACTGAGTCCCACAGCCCTTCCTGAATTTCCTCTCGGGTAGCCTTGCTCACCTGGCTGGGGAGGTGGTTTCCTGGCAGTCTTTATCAGCCTAGGGTGGGAGGGCAGGGCTGCGATTGCCCAAATGCAGCTGCTGCCTCCTGTCCCCACCCTGTTTCTCCCACCTCTCCTGCCTGGCAAGGATTCCCAGAGTGATCTTCCTAATTCACTGCTGTGGCCAGGGCCGAGGTGGCCCAGACACTTTGACCCCACTGCTCCCCTCATATGCTCTGGACACATGGCCTCTTTCCTCCTGTCCACCCCGCTCTCCACCTGAACACCTTCTTGCTTCTCTCACTCCAGGCCTGACTTATGTGGCTGGTCCTCCAGGAAGCCTTTTCTCATCTCTCACCCAACGTGAGCTCTCCTGCCTTGGCGGTGCCCTCCCTCAGACCCCATTTTTGGCACTCAGTGCCCTCCTCTGTGGGTGTGTTCTTGTATTTGCTTGTTCTCTTGGTCAGGCACACAGCAGATAATTCTCTGAGTGCCCATGACACATCAGGTCAGTGCTGGGTGTTGGACAGCCAGAGGGGAGCAGGCCACAGGCCAGGCTTTGCCAACTTCAGGCTGGTAGGGAGGCTGACAGTTGGCCAGACTGTTCCATGCAGGCCCAATGCTCAGTCAGGGATGAAGGCTGCCTGGCTGGAGGGTCAGGAATGTGGCCCCAGGAGGAGAGGCTGAGGTGGAAAGGGCCAGAACTGGCTCTAGGCTGCAGCTGCCAGGTCCAGGGTGGTCTTGATGGCTGGGGGAAGTGACAGCGATGGTAGGGAGGGTGGGGGACAATGAGGACGCAGGTACACTGGGCAAGGGGGGGTTAAATGTCATGCAGGGTAGGTCTGATTGATGGTACTGGGTGGGCATCTTATCTCACTGCTGCACCATCCCCAGGGGTACAGAAAGGTCTGAATGAATCCTATGTTCCCTAGCCCTAGAGCTGGGCACGCAGTAGGGGCTCAGGAGATGCTGTGGAATCAATGCTGAATGAGTCCCTCATGGAAAAAGCTGATGCGTGGGGCCTCTCCTTGGCCCTGGAGCTAGAGGTGGGAGTCAGGGAACCCCAGAGACATGCCAGCTCAGCAAGGCTAAGCCAAGGAGGATGGGGGTGATTGTGGAAGCCCAGGGTGAGTCTCAGTGTCCTCTAGTCATCACTCCCTCATCCTGTGAACTTTCTCTGAGCTCCCACTCTGTACCAAGGAGACCCTGTTCACAGTGAGTTGGACAATGCCAGTCCCAGGAGGAAGTAGCCCAGTGTTGGCCTGTCCAGCTGTGCCCGTTAAGAGGCCATAGTGCTTCCGTTCTGGTTGACTAAGAGCTGTTATCCCACAGCCCCACCCCCTAGGGCTGCAGTTTCGCCCCCAAAGCCCCAGCAGACTTGGCCCTCTCCCTTCCCCTCCCACACAAACCAGCCAGTAAAGAGTCGAGAGCTGATAGAGTGGAGGCCTCCAGGACCCCACCCTAGGGCAGATTCTAACTGCTTCAGACTGATGATGAGATAATTTGCAGTGTCATCCTTGTGTCTAATGTGAGATGACCTTGATTTGAAGTGTCTAGTGTATTGTCACTGCCTTGCGTATGGTTCTGACCAGTCAGGCAGGCTGGGACTGAAGGTGGCTCCCTGGTGAACCTAGCACTGTGGGAACTCACAGTAGAATCGGCTGAGGTGCTGCCACCCAACTCAACTCCACTCCCTCCCTTTCTCTCTCTTGCAGGCAGCCATGAGCTCCAGCCGCCCTGAGCCGGGTCCCTGGGCACCCCTGAGCCCCCCGCCTTCAGCCCCTGTCCCAGAGCTCTTCCAGCCTGCTGAGTGAAGGCCGGGGACAGAGGCCAGAGCTCCGCAAGACTGCCAGCAGCACCGTGTGGCAGGCCCAGCTGGGCGAGGCCAGCACCAGACCCCAAGGCCCAGAGGAAGAGGGGAGCCCACCTGAGAGCATGGAGCCGGCACGGGCCTCTGGCCCCGAGGCGCGACCCAGTGCTGGAGGCCACTGGCGGAGCAGCACTGTGGGCAATGTGTCCACCATGGGCGGCAGTGACCTGTGTCACCTGCGGGCCCCCAGTGCTGCTGCTATGCAGAGGAGCCACTCGGACCTGGTCCGTAGCACCCAGATGCGGGCACACAGTGGTGCTCGGAAGGCCAGTCTCAGCTGCTCAGCCCTTGGCAGCAGCTCTGTCCACAGGGCTCAGCTGCAGCCGGGTGGTACTTCTGGCCAGGGTGGCCAGGCCCCTGCAGGCCTGGAAAGGGACCTGGCTCCTGAGAATGGGACTTCTAACTCAGCCTGGATGCTGGGGGTGAGTCAGTTGTCGGTGCCACCACTAGACCTGGGGGACACAACTGCCCACAGCAGCAGTGCCCAGGCTGAGCCCAAAGCCGCTGAACAGCTGGCTACCACCACCCACCATGCTCTGCCCCCAGCTGCTCTACTCTGTGGCAAGAGGGAGGTGGGGGCTGGTGGCTGCTGCCATGCCCTACCTGCCACAGGGATCCTGGCCTTTCCCAAACTAGTGGCGTCAGTGAGCGAGTCTGGGCTGCAGGCTCGGCATGGGGTGAAGATCCACTGTAGGTTGTCTGGGGGGCTCCCTGGGCACTCCCATTGCTGTGCCCACCTTTGGGATCCCACCGGGTTAGTCCCAGAGCCTGGCTCTAGGACCAAAGATGTGTGGACCATGACCTCAGCCAATGACTTGGCCCCTGCAGAGGCATCCCGGCTGTCAGCCCAGGATGCTGGTGTGCAGGCGGCCCCAGTGGCGGCCTGCAAGGCTGTGGCCACTAGTCCATCCCTGGAAGCGCCTGCGGCCCTGCATGTGTTCCCAGAGGTAACTCTGGGGTCCAGCCTGGAGGAGGCGCCGTCCCCTGTGCGGGATGTGCGATGGGATGCTGAGGGCATGACATGGGAGGTGTACGGAGCTGCGGTGGACCCGGAGGTGCTCGGTGTGGCCATCCAGAAGCACCTGGAGATGCAGTTTGAGCAGCTGCAGCGGTCGCCTGCCAGCGAGGACAGCCTGTCTGTGGAGGGCCGGAGGGGGCCGCTGCGGGCTGTCATGCAGTCCCTGCGGCGCCCCAGCTGCTGCGGCTGCTCCAGCGAGGCCCCTGAGTGAGGAGCTGTGGCCCTTGGAACTGGCCTGGGCCCACTGACTTGGTCCTAGACCTGGGCCAGGGACGGTGGGGGCTCCGTGCCCCCTGGACCCACCGGCAGCTGGGCACATCTCTCACCTGAAAATCGGCTGCCTCCAGACCGCAGGACTGCAGCCTGGGGCTTCCTGCCCCACGCAGCTGGGCTGTTTTCT
>NW_026652768.1:0-12875 GCF_009828535.3 Hylobates moloch
GAATGGAATGGAATGGAAATGTGAAATGAAATGTGAGGTGATGTGGTGACAAAGCACTCCAGCATGGGTGACAGAGCGAGATCAAGTCGAAAGAAAGAATGTAATGGAATGGAGTGGAATGGAATGGAATGCAATGGAATGGAATGGAATGGAACGGAACGGAACGGAACGGAATGGAATGGAGTAGAGAGGAGAGGAGGGTAGGGAGTGGAGTGGAGTGAAGTGGACTGCAGTAGAATGGAGTGGAATGGCGTGGCATGGAATGGGTTGGAATGGAATGGAATGTAGTCGTGTGGAGTGGAGTTGAGTGGAATGAAGTAAAAAGGAATGGGATGGAATGGGATGGAATGGCATGGGGTGGAGTGGAGTAGAGTGGATTGGAGTGGAGTGGAGTGCACTGGATTGGAATGCAACGGAGTGGAGAGGAGTTGAGTTGAGTGGAATGGAATGGTGAAATGAAATGTGAGCTGAGATTGTGCCACTGCACTGTAGCCTGGGTGAGAGAGTGAGATCCTGTTGAAAGAAAGGAATGGAATGGAATAGACTGGAATGGAATGGAATGGAAAGGAATGGAAGGGAATGGAATGGAGTAGAGTGGAGTTTAGCAGAGTGGAGTTTAGTGGAATGCACTCCAGCCTGGATGACAGAGTGATATTCCATTGAAAGAAAGGAATGTAATGGAATGGAGTGGAATGGAATGGAATGGAATGGAATGGAATGGAATGGAATGGAGTAGAGAGGAATGGAGGGGAGGGAGTGGAGTGGAGTGGACTGGAGTAGAATGGAGTGGAATGGACTGGCATGGAATGGGTTGGAATGGAATGGAATGTAGTCGGGTGGAGTGGAGTGGAGTGGAAAGAAGTGAAAAGGAATGGGATGGAATGGGATTGAATGGCATGGAGTGGAGTGTAGTGGAATGAAGTGAAAAGGAATGGAATGGAATGGGATTGAATGGCATGGAGTGGAGTGGATTGGAGTGGAGTGGAGTGCAATGGAGTGGAGTGGACTGCAATGGAGTGGAGTGGAGGGGAGTGGAGAGGAGTGGAGTGGAGTGAAGTGGAGGGGTGTAGAGTGGAGTGGAATGGTGAAATGAAATGTGAGCTGAGATTTTGCCACTGCACTCCAGCCTGGGTGACCGAGTGAGATCCTGTCAAAAAAAAAGGAATGGAATGGAATGGAGAGGAATGGAATGGAAGGGAAAGGAATGGAGTGCAGTGGAATTTAGCAGAGCAGAGTTTAGTGGAATGCACTCCAGCCTGGATGTCAGAGTGATATCCTGTTGAAAGAAAGGAATGTAATGGAATGGAGTGGATTGCAATGGAGTGGAATGGAGTGGAATGGAATGGAATGGAATGGAGTGGAATTGAATGGAATGGAATGGAATGGAGTGGAATGGAATGGAATGGAATGGAGTGGAGTGGAGTGGAATGGAATGGAATGAAATGGAATGGAATGGAATGGGATGGAATGGAATGGAGTGGAATGGAATGGAATGGAATGGAATGGAATGGAGTGCAGTGGAGTGGAGTGGAGATCAGTGGAATGGAATGAGACAGAATGGAATGGTATGGAATGGAATGGAGCGGACTGGAGTGGAGTGTATTGGCAGGGAGCGGAGTGCATTGGAAAGGAGTGGAATGGAATGGGATGGAATGGAATGGAGTGGAGCGGAGCGCAGTAGAGAGGAGTGGAGGGGAGGGAGTGGAGTGGCGTGGAGTGGACTGGACTGGAATGGAGTGGAATGGAATGGAATGGAATGGAATGGAATGGAACGGATTGGAATGGAATGGAATGAAGTCAGGCGGAGTGGAATGGAGTGGAAAGGAATGGGATGGAATGGGATGGAATGGCATGCAATGGAGTGGATTGGAGTGGAGTGTCGTGGATTACAGTGGAATGGAGTGGAGGGGAGTGGAGTGGAATGGAATGGAATGGTGAAATGAAATGTGAGCTAAGATTCTGCCACTGCACTGCATCCTTGGTGACAGAGTGAGATCCTCTCGAAAGAAAGGAATGGAATGGAATGGAGTGGGATGGAATGGAATGGAATGGAGTGGTGTGAGGTGGAGCAGAGTGGAGTTTACTGGAATGGATTGAAGTGGAATGTGATGGAATGGAGTGGAGTGGAGTGGAGGGTAGTGGACTGGAGTGGAATGCAGCGGAATGGAAAGGGATGGAATGGAGTGGAGTGGAGTGGAGAAAAGTGTAAATGAGTGGAGTGGAGTGGGTTGGAATGGAGTGGAGGAGAGTGGAGTGAATTGGAGTGGAATGGAATGCAGTGGAAAGGAGTGGAGTGGAATGGAATGGAATGGAATGGAACGGAACGGAATGGAATGGAATGGAATGGAATGGAATGGAATAGTGAAATGAAACATGTGCTTATGTGGTGACAATGCACTCTAGCCTGGATGACAGAGTGAGATCCTGCTGAAAGAAAGGAATGTAATGGAATGGAGTGCAGTGGAGTGGAGTGAGGTGGGGTGGAATGGAGTGGAATGGAATGCGATAGAATGGAATGGAATGGAATATACTGATATGGAATGGAATGGAGTGGACTGGAGTAGAGTGGATTGGTGGGGAGTGGACTGGATTGGAATGGAGTGGAATGGAATGGGATGGAATGGAATGGAGTGAAGCGGAGTGTAGTAGAGAGGAGTGGAGGGGAATGCAGTGGAATAGAATGGGATGGAACGGTATGGACTGTAGTTGAGTCAGGTGGAGTGGAAAGTAATGTAACATAATGCAATGGAATGGAATGGAGTGGAGTGCAGTGGAGTGGAGTGGAATGGAATGCATTGGAATGGAATGGAATGGAATAGAATGGAATGGAATGAAATGGAATGGAATGGAATGGAATGGAATGGAATGGAATGGAATGGAATGGAATGGAATGGAATGCAATGGAATGGAATGGAACGGAACGGAACGGAACGGAACGGAACGGAATGGAATGGAATGGAATGGAATCCAATTGAATGGAAGATTGAGATGAAATATGAGCTCAGATATGCCACTGCACTCCAGTGTTGTTTACACTCTGAGATCCTTATGAATGAAACGAAATGAGTGGAATGAAGTAGAATGGAATGGAATGCAATTTAACAGAGTGGAATGGAATGGAGTTGAGTGGAATGGAGCACAATGGAATGGAGCGGAATGGAATGGAATGGAATGGAATGGAGTGGAAAGGAAAGGAATGGAATGGAGTGGAGTGGAATAGAATGGATTGGAATGTAAAGGAGTGGAGTGGAGTGGAATGGAATGGAATGGAGCAGAATGATATGGAATGGACTGGAATGGAGTGGAATGGAATGGAATGGAATGGAATGGAATGGAATGGAGCAGAATGGAATGCAATGGAATGGAATGAAATGGAATGGAACGAAATGGAATGGAACGGAATGGAGTGGAACGGAATAGAATGGAATGGAATGGAATGGAATGGAATGGAATGGAATGGAATGGAATGGAATGGAGTATAGTGGAATGGAATGGAATGGAATGGAATGGAATGGAATGGAATGGAATGTAGTCCAGTGGACTGGAATGGAATGCGATGGAATGGGATGGAGTGGAGTGCAGCAGAGTTGAATGGAGGGGAATGGAGTGGAATGGAATGGGATGGAATTGGATGGAGTGGAGTGGAGCGGAGTGAAGTGGAATGGAATGGAAGTGAATGGATTGAAATGGAGTGGAGTGGGGTGGAATGGAATGGAATGGAACAGCGTGGAATGGAACGGAATGGAACAGCGTGGAATGGAATGGAATGGTGATATGAATTGTGAGCTAAGATTGTGCCAGTGCACTCCAGCCTGGGTGACCCAGTGAGATGATGTTGAAAGATAAGAATGGAAAGGAATGGAGTGGAATGGAATTGAATGGAATGGAATGTTGTGGAGTGAAGTGGATTGCAGTGGAGTGGAATGGTATGAGGTGGAATCGAATGGGATGATATGGAATGGATTGAAGTGGAGTGGAGTGGAATGTATTGGAATGGAACGGGATGGAATGCCATGGAGTGGAGTCGAGTGGAGTGTTGTGGAATGGAGTGGAATGTAATGGAGTGGAGTGGATTGGAGTGGAGTGGATGGGAGTGGAGAGGAGTGGAGTGGAGTGGAAGGTAATGGAATGGAATGGTGAAATGAAATGTGAGCTGAGATTGTGCCACTGCACTCCAGCCTGGGTGACAAAGTGAGATCTTCTTGTAAGAAAGGAATGGAATGGAATGGAATGGAATCGAGTGGAGTGGAGTATAGAGGAATGGAGGGGATTTGAGTGGAGTGGAGTGGAGTGGAGAGGAATGGAGTGGAATGGAATGGGATGGAATAGATTGGAATGGAATGGAGTTGCATGGAGTGGAGTGGAGTGCAAGGGAGTGGAATGGAATGTGAAGGAATGGGATGGATTGGAGTGGATTGGAGTCGCTTGGAATGGAGTGGAGAGGAGTAGAATGGAATGGAATGGAATGGAGTGGAATGGAATGGAATGGAGTGGAATGGAATGGAATGGAATGGAATGGAGTGGTGAAATGAAATGTGAGCTGAGTATCCGCTACTGCACTCCAGCCTGGGAGACAGAGTGAGATCCTGTCAAAAGAAAGAATTAAATGGAATGGAGTGCAGTGCAGTGGAGGGAAGTGGACTGGAGAGGAGTGGAGTGGAGTGGAGTTGAATGGAATGGAATAGAATGGAATGCAGTGAAGAAGAATAATGGAATGGAATGGAATGAAATGGAAGGGAATGCAAAGGAATGGAATGGAATGGAATGGAATGGAATGGAATGGAATGGAATGGAATGGAATGGAATGGAATGGAATGGAATGGAATGCACAGGAATGGAATGCAATGGAATGCAATGGAATGGAATTGTACAGAATGTAATGGAATGGAATGGAATGGAATGGAAAGAAATGGAATGGAAGGGAATGGCATGGAATGGAATGGAATTGAATGGAATGGAATGGAATGGCATGGCATGGCATGGCATGGAATGGATGGAATGGAATGGCATGGAATGGAATGGAAAGGAATGGAATGAATTGGTGAAATGAAATGTGAGCTGAGGTTGTGCCACTGCACTCCAGCTTGGGTGACAAAGTGAGATCCTGTCTTAAGAAAAGAATGGAGTGGAATTGAGTAGAATGGAATGAATTGGAATGGATTGGAGAGGAGGGGAGTGGAGTGGATTGGAATGGAACGGAGTGGAATGGAATGGGTTGGAATGGAGTTGAATGTAGTGGAGTGTAGTGGGGAGGAGTGGAATGCAGTGGAATGCAATGGGATGGAAAGGGATGGAATTCAATGGAGTGAGGTGGCATGGAGTGGAATGAAGTGGAATGGAATAGAGTGGACTGGAGTGGAGTGGACAGGAAAGGAATGGACTGGAATGGAATGGAATGGAATGGAATGGAATGGAATGGAACGGAACGGAACGGAACGGAATGGAATGGTGAAATGTAGGGTTAGCTGAGATTGTGCCACTGCAGCCTAGGTGACAGTGTGAGATCCTGTTGAAACAATGGAATGAAATGGAATGGAGTGGAATGGAATGGAATGGAGTGGAGTGGAATGGAATGGAGTGTAGTGGAAATGAGTGGAATAGAATGGGATGGAATGATGTGGAGTGGAGTGGAGAGGAGAGGAGTGGAAAGCAGTGGAATGGAAAGGGATGGAATGGAGTGGAATGGAGCAAAGTGGGGCAACGTGGAATGGAGTGGGTTGAAATGGGGCGGAATGGAATGCAGTGGAGTGGAATGGAGTGGTATGGAGTGAAATGGAGTGGAATGGAATGGAATGGAATGGAATGGAATGGAATGGAATGGAATGGAATGGAATGGAATGGAAAGGAATGGAATGGAATTGAAATTTGAAATGAAATGTGAGCTGATATGTTCACAATGCACTCCAGCCTGGGTGACAGAGTGACAGCCTGTCGAAAAAAAGGAATGTAATGGAGTGGAGTGGAATGGAACGGAATGCAATGGAACCGAATGGAATGGAATGGAGTGGATGGGAGGGGAGTGGAGTTGAGTGCAGTGGAGTGGAATGCAGTGGAATGGAATGGGATGGAATGGCATGGAGCAGAGTGGAGTGGAGTGGAATGGAGTGGAGTGGAATGCAGTGGAGTGGAGTGGAATGGAATGGAAGGGTGAAATGAAATGTGAGCTGAGATTCTGCAACTGCACTCCAGCCTGGGTGACAGAGTGAGATCCTATTGAAAGAAAGTAATGGAGTGGAATGGAATGGAATGGAATGCAATGAAGTGGAGTGGAGTGGAGTATAGTTTAGTGGAATGGATTGGAATGGAATGGGAAGGAATGGAGTGGAGTGGAGGCGAATGGAGTGGACTGGAGTGGATTGGACTGCAGTGAAATGGAAAGGGATGGAATGGAGTGGAGTGGAGTGAAGTGTAACGGAGTGGAGTGGAATGGGATGGAATGGAGTGGAGTGGAGTGGTGTGGAATGCAGTGGAGTTGAGTGGAGTGCAGTGGAGTGGAATGGAATGGAATGGTGAAATGAAATGTGTGCTGATGTGGTGACAATGCACTCCAGCCTGTACGACAGAGTGAGATCCTGTCGAAAGAAAGGAATGCAATGGAATGGAGTGGAAAGTAATGGAATGGAATGGAAAGCAATTGAATGGAATGGAACGGAATGGAATGGAATGGAATGCAGTGGAGTGGAGTGGAATGGAATGGAATGGAATGGGATGGAATGGAATGGAATGGAGTGGAGTGGAGTGGAGTGGAGTGGATTGGAGTGGAGTGGAGTGGACTGGAATGGAATAGAGTGGAGTGGAGTGGAGTGGATGGTAGTTGGGTGGATTGGAGTGCTGTGGAAGGGAATTGAATGAAATGGTGAAATGAAATATGAGCTCACATTATGCCACTGCATGCCAGCCTGGTTTATAGAGTGAGATTCTGTCGAAAGATAGTAATGGAATGCAATGGAATGGAATGGAATGGAATGGAATGGAATGGAATGGAATGGAATAGAATAGAATGGAATGATGAAATGAAATGTTAGCTGAGATTGTGCCACTGCACTACAGCCTGGGTGACCCAGTGAGATCCTGTCGAAAGAATGGAATGGAATGGAAAGGAGTGGAATGGAATGGAATGCAAAGATGTGAAATGGAATGGAATGGAATGGAATCAAATGGAGTGGAGTGTAGCGGAATTGAGTGGAATGGAATGGGATCGAATGGTGTATAGTGCAGTGGAATGCAGTGGAATGGAACGGGAGTGAAGTGGAGAGGAGTGGAGTAAAGTGAAATGGAGTATAGTGGAATGGGGTGGAATGGAATTGAGTGGAGTGGAGTTGAGTGGAGTGGAGTGGAGTGTAATGCAGTGGAATGTAGTGGAGTTGAGGGGAGTGTAGTGGACTGGAATGGAATGGAATGGAAATGTGAAATGAAATGTGAGGTGATGTGGGAACAAAGCACTCCAGCATGGGTGACAGAGCGAGATCCAGTCGAAAGAAAGAATGTAATGGAATGGAGTGGAATGGAATGGAATGCAATGGAACGGAACGGAATGGAACGGAACGGAACGGAATGGAATGGAATGGAGTAGAGAGGAGTGGAGGGTAGGAAGTGGAGTGGAGTGAAGTGGACTGCAGTAGAATGGAGTGGAATGGAGTGGCATGGAATGGGTTGGAATGGAATGGAATGTAGTTGGGTGGAGTGGAGTGGAGTGGAATGAAGTGAAAAGGAGTGGGATGGAATGGGATGGAATGGCATGTAGTGGAGTGGAGTAGAGTGGATTGGAGTGGAGTGGAGTGCAATGGATTGGAATGGAATGGAGTGGAGAGGAGTTGAGCTGAGTGGAATGGAATGGTGAAACGAAATGTGAGCTGAGATTGTGCCACTGCACTGTAGCCTGGGTGACAGAGTGAGATCCTGTCGAAAGAAAGGAATGGAATGGAATAGAGTGGAATGGAATGGAATGGAAAGGAATGGAAGGGAATGGAATGGAGTAGAGTGGAGTTTAGCAGAGGGGAGTTTAGTGGAATGCACTCCAGCCTGGATGACAGAGTGATATTTCATTGAAAGAAAGGAATGTAATGGAATGGAGTGGAATGTAATGTAATGGAATGGAATGGAATGGAATGGAATGGAATGGAATGGAATGGAATAGAGAGGAATGGAGGGGAGGGAGTGGAGTGGAGTGGACTGGAGTAGAATGGAGTGGAATGGACTGGCATGGAATGGGTTGGAATGGAATGGAATGTAGTCGGGTGGAGTGGAGTGGAATGCAATGAAAAGGAAGGGGATGGAATGGGATTGAATGTCATGGAGTGGAGTGTAGTGGAATGAAGTGAAAAGGAATGGGATGGAATGGGATTGAATGGCATGTAGTGGAGTAGATTGGAGTGGAGTGGACTGCAATGGAGTGGAGTGGACTGTAATGGAGTGAAGTGGAGTGGAGGGGAGTGGAGTGGAGTGGAGGGCAGTGGAGTGGAGTGGAATGGTGAAATGAAATGTGAGCTGAGAATGTGCCACTGCACTCCAGCCTGGGTGACCGAGTGAGATCCTGTCAAAAAAAAAGGAATGGAATGGAATGGAGAGGAATGGAATGGAATGGAAGGGAAAGGAATGGAGTGGAGTGGAGTTTAGCAGAGCAGAGTTTAGTGGAATGCACTCCAGCCTGGATGTCAGAGTGATATCCTGTTGAAAGAAAGGAATGTAATGGAATGGAGTGGATTGCAATGGAATGGAATGGAGTGGAATGGAGTGGAATGGAATGGAATGGAATGGAGTGGAATGGAGTGGAATGGAATGGAATGGAATGGAGTGGAATGGAGTGGAATGGAATGGAATGAAATGGAATGCAGTGGAATGGAGTGGAATGGAATGGAGTGGAATGGAGTGGAATGGAGTGGAATGGAATGGAATGGAATGGAATGGAATGGAATGGAATGGAATGGAGTGGAATGGAGTAGAATGGACTGGAATGAAATGGGATGGGATGGAATGGAGTGGACTGGAATAGAATGGAATGGAATGGAATGGAATTGGAATAGGTACAGTGGATTGGAATGGAGTGAAGTGGAATGGAGTGGAATGGAATGGAATGGAATGGAGTGGAATGGAGTGGAATGGAATGGAATGGAGTGGAATGGAGTGGAATGGAATGGAATGCAATGGAATGCAGTGGAATGCAGTGGAATGGAATGGAGTGGAATGGAGTGGAATGGAGTGGAATGGAATGGAATGGAATGGAATGGATTGGAATGGAATGGAATGAAGTCGGGCGGAGTGGAATGGAGTGGAAAGGAATGGCATGGAATGGGATGGAATGGCATGCAATGGAGTGGATTGGAGTGGAGTGTCGTGGAATACAGTGGAATGGAGTGGAGAGGAGTGCAGTGGAGTGGAGTGGAATGGAATGGAATGGTGAAATGAAATGTGAGCGGAGATTCTGCCACTGCACTCCATCCTTGGTGACAGAGTGAGATCCTGTCGAAAGAAAGAATTGAATGGAATGGAGTGGGATGGAATGGAATGGAATGGAGTGGTGTGAGGTGGAGCAGATTGCAGTTTAGTGGAATGGATTGGAGTGGAATGTGTTGGAATGGAGTGGAGTGGAGAGTAGTGGACTGGAGTGGAATGCAGTGGAATGGAAAGGGATGGAAGGGAGTGGAGTGGAGTGGAGAAAAGTTTAATTGAGTAGAGTGGAGTGGGATGGAATGGAGTGGAGGGGAATGGAGTGGATTAGAGTGGAATGGAATGCAGTGGAAAGGAGTGGAGTGGAATGGAATGGAATGCAATGGAATGGAATGGAATGGAATGGAATGGAAGGAGTGGATTGGCAGGAGCGTGAGTGCATTGGAAAGGAATGGAATGGAATGGGATGGAATGGAATAGTGGAGTGGAGCGAGTGCTTATGTAGACAATGCACTCTAGCCTGGATAACAGAGGGAGATCCTGTTGAGAGGAAGGAATGGAATGGAGGGACTGGACTGAGTGCAGGAGAATGGAATGGAATGGAATGGAATGGATTGGAATGGAATGGAATGAAGTCGGGTGGAGTGGAATGGAGTGGAAAGGAATGGGATGGAATGGCATGCAATGGAGTGGATTAGAGTGGATTGGAGTGGAGTGTCGTGGAATACAGTGGAATGGAGTGGAGAGGAGTGCAGTGGAGTGGAGTGGAATGGAATGGAATGGAATGGTGAAATGAAATGTAAGCTGAGATTCTGCCACTGCACTCCATCCTTGGTGACAGAGTGAGATCCTGTCGAAAGAAAGGAATGGAATGGAATGGAGTCGGATGGAATGGAATGGAATGGAACGGAATGCAATGGAATGGAATGGAATGGAAAGAAATGGAATGGAATGCAATGGAATGGAATGGAATGGAAAGAAATGAATGGAATGGAATGGAATGGAATGGAATGGAATGGAATGGAATGGAATGGAATGGAATGGAATCCAATTGAGTGGAAGGTTGAGATGAAATATGAGCTAAGATATGCCACTGCATTCCAGTCTTGTTTACACTGTGATATCCTTACGAATGAAACGAAAGGAGTGGAATGAAGCGGAATGAAACGGAATGCGATGGAACAGAGTGGAATGGAATGGAGTTGAGGGGAATGGAGTACAATGGAATGGAGCGGATGGAAAGGAAAGGAAGGAAGGATGGACGGAAAGATGGAAGGAAAGGAAGGATGGAGGGAAGAAAGAAGGAAGGAAGGAATGGAATGAAATGAAAGGGAATGGAGTGAAATGGAATGGAATGGAATGGAGCGGAATGGAATGGAATGGAATGGAGTGGAATGGAATGGAATGGAGTGGAATGGAACAGAATGGAATGGAATGGAACGGAATGGATCAGAATGGAATGGAATGGAATGGAATGGAATGGAATGGAATGGAATGGAATGGAATGGAATGGAATTGAGTCCAGTGGAGTGGAGTGGAGTGGAATGGAATGCGATGGAATAGGATGGAGTGGAGTGCAGCAGAGTTGAATGGAGTGGAATGGAATGGGATGGAATTGGATGGAGTGGAGTGGAGCGGAGTGAAGTGGAATGGAATGGAACTGAATGGAATGAAATGGAGTGGAGTGGGGTGGAATGGAATGGAATGGAACAGCGTGGAATGGAATGGTGATATGAATTGTGAGCTAGGATTCTGCCAGTGCACTCCAGCCTGGGTGATCCAGTGAGATTATGTTGAAAGAAAGGAATGGAAAGGAATGGAGTGGAATGGAATTGAATGGAATGGAACGTAGTGGAGTGAAGTGGAGTGCAGTGGAGTGGAATGGTATGAGGTGGAATCGAGTGGGATGTTATGGAATGGACTGGAGTGGAGTGGAGTGGAATGTATTGGAATGGAACAGGATGGAATGCCATGGAGTGGAGTTAAGTGGAGTGGTGTGGAATGGATTGGAATGTAATGGAGTGGAGTGGATTGAAGCGGAGTGGATGGGAGTGGAGAGGAGTGGAGTGGAGTGGAAGGTAATGGAATGGAATGGTGTAATGAATTGTGAGCTGAGATTGTGCCACTGCACTCCAGCCTGGGTGACAAAGTGAGATCTTGTTGAAAGAAAGGAATGGAATGGAATGGAACAGAATGTAATGGAATGGAATGGAGTGGAGTGGAGTGGAGTATAGAGGAATGGAGTGGATTTGAGTGGAGTGGAGTGGAGAGGAATGGAGTGGAATGGAATGTGATGGAATAGATTGGAATGGAATGGAGTTGCGTGGAGTTGAGTGGAGTGCAAGGGAGTGGAATGGAATGTGAGGGAATGTGATGGATTGGAGTGGATTGGAGTCGCTTGGAATGGAGTGGAGAGGAGTGGAATGGAATGGAATGGAATGGAATGGAATGGAATGGAATGGAATGGAATGGAATGGAATGGAATGGAATGGAATGGAATGGAATGGAATGGAATGGAATGGAGTGGAGTGGAATGGAATGGAATGGAATGGAATGGAGTGGTGAAATGAAATGTGAGCTGAGTATCCGCCACTGCACTCCAGCCTGGGAGACAGAGTGAGATCCTGTCAAAAGAAAGAATTAAATGGAATGGAGTGGAGTGCAGTGGAGGGAAGTGGACTGGAGAGGAGTGGAGCGGAATGGAGTTGAATGGAATGGAATAGAATGGAAAGCAGTGAAGAAGAATAATGGAAAGGAATGGAATGAAATGGAACGGAATGCAAAGGAATGGAATGGAATGGAATGGAATGGAATGGAATGGAATGGAATGGAATGGAATGGAATGCAATGGAATGCAATGGAATGCAATGGAATGGAATTTTACGGAATGGAATGGAATGGAATGGAATGGAATGGAATGGAATGGAATGGCATGGAATGGAATGGAAAGGAATGGAATGAATTGGTGAAATGAAATGTGAGCTGAGATTGTGCCACTGCACTCCAGGTTGGGTGACAAAGTGAGACCCTGTCTTAAGGAAAGAATGGAGTGGAATTGAGTAGAATGGAATGAAATGCAATGGAGTGGAGTGGAGGGGAGCGGAGTGGAGTGCTTTGGGATGGGACGGAGTGGAACGGAATGGGTTGGAATGGAGTTGAATGTAGTGGAGTGTAGTGGGGAGGGATGGAATTCAATGGAGTGAGGTGGCGTGGAGTGGAATGAAGTGGAATGGAATAGAGTGGACTGGAGTGGAGTGGACAGGAAAGGAATGGACTGGAATGGAATGGAATGGAATGGAACGGAATGGAACGGAACGGAACGGAACGGAATGGAACGGTGAAATGTAATGTGGGCTGAGATTGTGCCACTGCAGCCTAGGTGACAGTGTGAGATCCTGTTGAAACAATGGAATAAAATGGAATGGAATGGAATGGAATGGAATGGAATGGAATGGAATGGAATGGAATGGAGTGGAGTGGAGTGGAGT
>NW_026652768.1:12975-14184 GCF_009828535.3 Hylobates moloch
GAATGGAGTGGAATGGAATGGAATGGAATGGAATGGAATGGAATGGAATGGAATGGAATGGAACGGAATGGAACGGAACGGAACGGAACGGAATGGAATGGTGAAATGTAATGTGGGCTGAGATTGTGCCACTGCAGCCTAGGTGACAGTGTGAGATCCTGTTGAAACAATGGAATAAAATGGAATGGAATGGAATGGAATGGAATGGAATGGAATGGAATGGAGTGGAGTGGAGTGGAATGGAATGGAGTGGAGTGGAAATGAGTGGAATAGAATGGGATGGAATGATGTGGAATGGAGTGGAGAGGAGTGGAGTGGAAAGCAGTGGAATGGAAAGGGATGGAATGGAGTGGAATGGAGCGGAGTGGGGCAACGTGGTATGCAGTGGGTTGGAATGGGGTGGGATGGAATGCAGTGGAGTCAAGTGGAGTGGAGTGGAATGGAGTGGTATGGAGTGGAGTGGAGTGAAGTGGAATGGAATGGAATGGAAAGGAAAGGAAAGGAATGGAATGGAATGGAATGGAATGGAATGGAATGGAATTGAAATGTGAAATGAAATGTGAGCTGATATGTTGACAATGCACTCCAGCCTGGGTGACAGAGTGACAGCCTGTCAAAAGAAAGGAATGTAATGGAATGGAGTGGAATGGAATGGAATGCAATGGAACCGAATGGAATGGAATGGAGTGGAGAGGAGTGGAGGGGAGGGGAGTGGAGTGGAGGGGAGGGTAGTGGAGTGGAGTGGAGTGGACTGGAATGGAGTGTAATGTAATGGGTTGGAAGGGAAAGGAATGTAGTCAGATGGATTGGAGTGGAGTGGAGTGGAGTGGAATGCAGTGGAATGGAATGGGATGGAATGGCATGGAGTAGAGGGGAGTGGAGTGGAGTGGAGTGCATTGGAATGGAGTGGATTGGAGTGGAGTGGAGGTGAGTGGAGTGGAAGGGAATGGAATGCAATGGTGCAATATAATGTGAGCTGAGATTGTGCCACTGCACTCCAGCCTGGGTGACAGAGTGAGATCCTGTCAAAAAAAAGGAATGGAATGGAATGGAGAGGAATGGAATGGAATGGAAGGGAAAGGAATGGAGTGGAGTGGAGTTTAGCAGAGCAGAGTTTAGTGGAATGCACTCCAGCCTGGATGTCAGAGTGATATCCTGTTGAAAGAAAGGAATGTAATGGAATGGAGTGGATTGCAATGGAATGGAATG
>NW_026652768.1:14284-24683 GCF_009828535.3 Hylobates moloch
GAGTGAGATCCTGTCAAAAAAAAGGAATGGAATGGAATGGAGAGGAATGGAATGGAAGGGAAAGGAATGGAGTGGAGTGGAGTTTAGCAGAGCAGAGTTTAGTGGAATGCACTCCATCCTGGATGTCAGAGTGATATCCTGTTGAAAGAAAGGAATGTAATGGAATGGAGTGGATTGCAATGGAATGGAATGGAGTGGAATGGAGTGGAATGGAATGGAATGGAATGGAGTGGAATGGAGTGGAATGGAGTGGAATGGAATGGAGTGGAATGGAGTGGAATGGAGTGGAATGGAATGGAATGGAATGGAATGCAATGGAATGGAGTGGAATGGAGTGGAATGGAGTGGAATGGAATGGAATGGAGTGGAATGGAGTGGAGTGGACTGGAATGAAATGGGATGGGATGGGATGGAATGGACGGAAGGAAGGAAGGAAGGAAGGAAGGAAGGAAGGATCAGGATTGGAATGAGACAGAATGGAATGGTATGGAATGGAATGTAGTGGACTGGAGTGGAGTGGATTGGCAGGGGGTGGAGTGCATTGGAAAGGAGTGGAATGGAATGGGATGGAATGGAATGGAGTGGAGCGGAGTGCAGTAGAGAGGAGTGGAGGGGAGGGAGTGGAGTAGCGTGGAGTGGACTGGAATGGAGTGGAATGGAATGGAATGGAGTGGATTGGAATGGAATGGAATGAAGTCGGGCGGAGTGGAATGGAGTGGAAAGGAATGGCATGGAATGGGATGGAATGGCATGCAATGGAGTGGATTGGAGTGGAGTGTCGTGGAATACAGTGGAATGCAGTGGAGAGGAGTGCAGTGGAGTGGAGTGGAATGGAATGGAATGGTGAAATGAAATGTGAGCGGAGATTCTGCCACTGCACTCCAGCCTTGGTGACAGAGTGAGATCCTGTCGAAAGAAAGAATGGAATGGAATGGAGTGGGATGGAATGGAATGGAATGGAGTGGTGTGAGGTGGAGCAGAGTGCAGTTTAGTGGAATGGAGTGGAGTGGAACGTGTTGGAATGGAGTGGAGTGGAGGGTAGTGGACTGGAGTGGAATGCAGTGGAATGGAAAGGGATGGAATGGAGTGGAGTGGAGTGGAGAAAAGTGGAATTGAGTGGAGTGGAGTGGGATGGAATGGAGTGGAGTGGAATGGAGTGGATTGGAGTGGAATGGAATGCAGTGGAAAGGAGTGGAGTGGAATGGAATGGAATGGAATGGAATGGAATGGAATGGAATGGAATGGAATGGAATGGAATGGAATGGAATGGAATGGAATTGATTGGAGTGCAGTGGAGAGGAGTGGAGTGGAGAGGAATGGATGGGAAAGGAATGGGATGTAATGGAGTGTAATCGAGTGGAGTGGTATGGGATAGATTGGAATGGAGTGGAGTGGACTGGAGAGGAGAGGAATGGACTGCAGTGGAATGTAGTGGAGTGGACTGTAGTGGATTGGAATGGAAAAGAATGGAATGGAATGGAATGCTGAAATGAAATGGGAGATGAGTTTGTGCCTTTGCACTCCAGCCTGAGTGACAGAGTGAGATCCTGTCAGAAGAAAGGAATGGAATGGAAGGGAGTACAATGTAATGGAATGCAGTGGAGTGGAGTGGATTGGAGTGGTTTGGAGAGGGGTGCAGTAGAATGGAGTGGAATACAATGGAATGGAATGGAATGGAGTGAAGTGGAGGAGAATGGAGCAGAGTGAAATGTAGTGGAATGGAATGGACTGGAGTGGAGTGGTGTGGAGTGGAGTGGATTGACGTGGAGTGGAGTGGAAGGGAACGGAATGGAATGGAATAGTGAAATGAAATCTGAGCTGAGATTGTGTCACGGCATGCCAGCCTGGGTGACAGAGTGAGAGCCTGTCGAAAGGAAGGAGTAGAATGGAATGGAGTGGAATGCAAGGCAATGGAATGGAATGCAGTGGAATGGAGAAGAGTGGATTCGGGTGGAGTGCAGTGGAATGGAGTGGAGTGGAATGGAATTCGATGGAATGGAATGGAAAGGAATGGAGTGGAGTGGAATGGAGTGGAGTGGAATGGATTGGAGTGGAGTGGAGTGTAATGGAGGGGAGTGGAATGGAGAGGAATGGAATGGGTTAGTACGGGATGGTGTGGAGTCTACTCGAGAGGAACATAGTGCAACAGAGTGGAATGGAATGAAATGGAAAGGAATGGAATGCATTTGAATAGAATGGTGAAATGCAATGTGAGCTGAGATTGTGCCACTGCACTTCAGCCTGGTGACAGAGTGAGATCATGTTGAAAGAAAGTAATGGAGTGGAATGGAGTGGAATTGAATAGAATGGAACAGAGTGGAGTGAAGTGGATTGGAGAGGTTAGGAGTGGATTGGAAAGGACCGTAATGCACTGGAATGGAATGGATTGGGATAGAGGGTAGTGGAGTGGAGTGGAATGGAATGGAAAGGAATGGAATGGAATGGAATGGAATGGAATGGAATGGAATGGAATGGAATGGAATGGAATGTATTGCAGTGTAGTGGAGTAGACTGGAGTGGAACAGAATGGGATGGAATGGAAAGGAGTGGACTGGAGTGGAGTGGATTGGCGGGGAGTGGAGTGCATTGGAAAGGAGTTGAATGGAATGGGATGGAATGGAATGGAGTGGAATGGAGTGTAGTAGAGAGGAGTGGAGGGGAAGGAATGGAGTGGAGTGGAGTGCACTGAAGTGGAATGGAGTGGAATAGAATGGAATGGAATGAAATGTAGTCGGGTCGAGTGGAATGGAGTGGAAAGGAATGGGATGGAATGGGATGGAATGTCATGGAATGAGTGGATTAGAGAGGATTGGAGTGGAGTGGAGTGGAATAGAGTGGAATGGAGTGGAGTGGAGTGGAATGGAATGGAATGGAATGGTGTAATGAAATGTGAGCTGAGATTGTGCAACTGCACTCAATCATGGGTGACAGAGTGAGATACTGTAGAAAGAAAGGAATGGAACGGAATGCAGTGGAATGGAATGGAATGGAATGGAATGGAATGGAGTGGAGTGGCGAGGAGCAGAGTGGACTTTAGTAGAATGGATTGGAATGCAATGGGATGGAATGGAGTGGAGTGGGATGGAATGGAGTGGAGTGGGATGGAATGGAGTGGAGGGGAATGGAGTGGATTGGAGTGGAATGGAATGCAGTAGAATGGAGTGGAGTGCAGTGGAGAGGAATGGAATGGAATGGAATGGAATGGAATGGAATGGAATGGAATGGAATGGAGTGGAGTGGAGTGGAGTGGAGTGGAATGGAATGGATTGGAATGGAATGGGGTGGAGTGGAGTGGAGTCGAGTGCAGTGGAGTGGATTGGAGTAGAATGGAAGGGAATGAAATGGAATGTTGAAATGAAACGTGAGCTGATATTGTTTCACTGCCCTCCTGCCTGGGTGACAAAGTGAGATCCGTTGAAAGAAAGGAATGGAATGGAATGGATTGGAACGGAACTGAACGGAATGGAATGGAATGGAATGCAATGGAATGGAGTGGAATGCAATGGAATGGAATGGAATGGAATGGAATGGAGTGGAGTATGGGAGGAGTGGAGTGGATTTGAGTCGAGTTTAGTGGAGAGGAATGGAGTGGAATGGATTGGGAAGGAATGGAATGGAATGGAACGGAGTTGAATGGGGTGGAGTGGAGAGTAATGTAGTAGAATGTAATTGGAGGTAATGGGATGGAGTGGAGTGGATTGGAATGGAGTGGAATGGAATGGAATGGAATGGAGTGTTGTGGAGTGGAATGGAATGGAATGGAATGGAGTGGTGAAATGAAATGTGAACTGAGTATGTGGCACAGCACTCCAGCCTGGGTGACAGAGTGAGATCCTGTAAAAACAAACAGAATGAACAAGTGGTGTGGAATGGAATGGATGGAGTAGTGGATTGGCGGGAGGGAGGAGTGGGATGGCATGGAATGGCATGTAATGAAGTGTTGTGGAGTCGAGGAGTGTAAATGAACAGTACTGCATGGGTAATAGAGGAAGACCGTTTCGAAGACGAAATGGAATGGAATGGAATGGAATAAAATGGAATGGAATGGAACGGCATGGAATGCAGTGGAATGGACTGGAGTTGCGTGGAGGGGAATGGAATGCAATGGAATGAAATGGATTGGAATGGAATGGAATGGAATAGAATGGAATGGAATGTGATAGAATGGAAAAAATGCAGTGGAGTGTAGTGGAGTGGAATGAAGAAGAAAAGAAGGGAGTGGAGTTGGGTGGAATGGAGTGGAATGGAATGGAATGGAATGCAATGAAATGGAAAGAAATTCAATGAAATGGAATGCAATGGAATGGAATGGAATGGAAAGCAATGGAGTGGAAAGGAGTGGACTTTAATAGAGGCGAATGGGAAGGAATGGAATGCAGTGGAGTGGAAAGGAGTGGAGTGGAGAAGAGTGGATTTGAAATGAGTGTAATGGAATGGAATGGAATGGAGGGGAGGGGAGTGGATTCTAGTGTAAAAGAATGTAATGGAACTGAATGGAATGGAAGGGAATGGAATAGAACGGAATGGAATGGAATGGAATGCAATGCAATGGAATGAAAAAGAATGGAATGGAATGCAATGCAATGCATTGGAATGGAATGCAATGAATGAATGAATGCAGTGACATCCTGTCGAGTGGAATGGAATGGAAAGGACCGTAATGCACTGGAATGGAATGGATTGGAATAGAGGGTAGTGGAGTGGAATGGAATGGAATGGAATGGAATGTATTGCAGTGTAGTGGAGTAGACTGGAGTGGAACGGAATGGGATGGAATGGAAAGGAGTGGACTGGAGTGGAGTGGATTGGCGGGGAGTGGAGTGCATTGGAAAGGAGTTGAATGAAATGGGAAGGAATGGAATGGAGTGGAACGGAGTGTAGTAGAGAGGAGTGGAGGGGAAGGAATGGAGTGGAGTGGAGTGCACTGAAGTGGAATGGAGTGGAATGGAATGGAATGGAATGAAATGTAGTAGGGTGGAATGGAATGGAGTGGAAAGGAATGAGATGGAATGGGATGGAATGGCATGGAATGAGTGGATTAAAGAGGATTTGAGTGCAGTGGAGTGGAATAGAGTGGAATGGAGTGGAGTGGAGTGGAATGGAAGGGAATGGTGTAATGAAATGTGAGATGAGATTGTGCCACTGCACTCAATCATGGGTGACAGAGAGAGATCCTGTAGAAAGAAAGGAATGGAATGGAATGCAGTGGAATGGAATGGAGTGGAGAGGAGTGGAGTGGAGAGGAGCAGAGTGGAGTTTAGTAGAATGGATTGGAATGCAATGGGATGGAATGGAGTGGAGTGGAGTGGGATGGAATGGAGTGGAGGGGAATGGAGTGGATTGGAGTGGAATGGAATGCAGTAGAATGGAGTGGAGTAAAGTGGAGAGGAATGGAATGGAATGGAATGGAATGGAATGGAATGGAATGGAATGGAATGGAATGGAATGGAATGGAATGGAATGAATGGAATGGAATGGTGAAATGAAACATGTTCTCATGTGGTGACAATGTACTCCAGCCTGGATGATAGAGTGAGATCCTGTTGAAAGAAAGGAATGTAATGGAATGGAGTGGAATGGAATGGAAGGAATGCAATGGAATGGAGTGCAGTGGACTGGAGGGAGGTGGAGTGGAATGGAGTGGGATGGAATGGAATGGAATGGAATGGAATGGAATGGAATGGAATGGAATGGAATGGAATGGAATGGAATGGAATGGAATGATATGGAATGGAACAGAGTGGATTGGAGTGCAGTGGATTGCTGGAGAGTGGAGTGGATTGGAATGGATTGGAATGGGATGGAATGGAATGGAGTGGAGTGGAGTCGAGTGCAGTGGAGTGGATTGGAGTAGAATGGAAGGGAATGAAATGGAATGGTGAAATGAAACGTGAGCTGAGATTGTTTCACTGCCCTCCTGCCTGGGTGACAAAGTGAGATCCGTTGAAAGAAAGGAATGGAATGGAATGGATTGGAACGGAACTGAATGGAACGGAATGGAATGGAATGGAATGGAATGGAGTGGAGTATGGGAGGAGTGGAGAGGAATTGAGTCGAGTTTAGTGGAGAGGAATGGAGTGGAATGGATTGGGAAGGAATAGAATGGAATGGAATGGAGGTGAATGGGGTAGAGTGGAGAGTAATGTAGTAGAATGTAATTGGAGGGAATGGGATGGAGTGGAGTGGATTGGAATGGAGTGGAATGGAATGGAATGGAATGGAATGGAGTGTTGTGGAGTGGAGTGGAATGGAATGGAATGGAATGGAATGGAATGGAATGGAGTGGTTACATGAAATGTGAACTGAGTATGTGGCACAGCACTCCAGCCTGGGTGACAGAGTGAGATCCTGTAAAAAGAAATAGTGGAATGGAATGGAGTGAAGTGGAGTGGAGTGGAGTGGAGTGGGGTGGAATTGAATGGAATGGAATAGAATGCAATGGAGTGGAACGGAAAGGAATGGAATGGAATTGAATGGAATGGAATGGAATGGAATGGAATGGAATGGAATGGAATGGAATGGAATAGAATGGAATGGAATGGACTGGGAAGGAATGGAATGGAATGGTGAAATGAAATGTGAGCTGAGAGTGCGCCAGTGCACCCCAGCCTGGGTGACAGTGAGATCCTGTCTAAAGAAAGGAATGGAGTGAAATGGAGTGGGATGGAATGCAGTGGAGTGGAGGGGTGGGGAGTGGAGTAGAGTGGAGTGGATTGGATTGTAATGGAGTGGAATGGAGTTGAATGTAGTGGAGTGGTTTGTAGAGGAGTGGAGTGGAATGGAGTGGAATCGAACAGAGTGGAGTGGAGAGGAATGGAATGGAATGGAATGGAAAAGAATGCAATGGAATGGTGAAATGAAATGACAGCTGAGATTGCACCACTGCACTAGAGCCTGGGTGACTCAGTGACATCCTGTGGAATGAATGGAATGGAATGGAATGGAGTGACATGGAATGGAATGGAATGGAATGGAATGGAATGGAATGGAATGGAATGGAATGGAATGGAATGGAATGGAATTGAGTGACATGGAATGGAATGAAATGGAATGGAGTGGAGTGGAATGGAGTGTAGTGTAGTGGAATTGAGTGAAATGGAATGGCATGGAATGGTGTGGAGTTGAGTGGAGAGAAGTGGAGTGGAATGCAGTGGAATGGAAAGGCAGTGGAGTGGAGTGGAGTAAAGTGGAATGGACTGTAGTGGAATGGAGTGGAGTGGAGTGGAGTTGAGTGAAGTGGAGTGGAGTGGAATGCAGTGAAAAGTAGTGGAATGGAATGGAATGGAATGGAATGGAATTGAATGGAATATAGTCGGGTTGAGTGGAATGGAGTGGAAAGGAATGGGGTGGAATGGGATGGAATGGCACGGAGTGGAGTGGATTAGAGTGGATTGGAGTGGAATAGAGTGGAATGGAGTGGAGTGGAGTGGAGTGGAATGGAATGGAATGGTGAAATGAAATGTGAGCTGAGATTGTGCAACAGCACTCCATCCTTGGTGAGAGTGAGAGCCTGTGGAAAGAAAGGAATGGAATGAAATGGAGTGGAATGGAATGGAGTAGAGTGGAGAGGAGCAGAGTGGAGTTTAGTAGAATGGATTGAAATGCAATGGGATGGAATGGAGTGGAGTAGAGGTTAGTGGAGTGGAGTGGAATGCAGTGGAAAGGAAAGGGATGGAATGGAGGGGAGTGGAGTGGGATGGAATGGAGTGGAGGGGAGTGGAGTGGATTGGAGTGGAATGGAATGCAGTGGAATGGAGTGGAGGGGAATGGAGTGGATTGGAGTGGAATGGAATGTAGTGGAATGGAGTGGAGTGGGGTGGATTGGAATGGAATGGAATGGAATGGAATGGAATGGAATGGAATGGAATGGAATGGTGAAATGAAACATGTGCTCATGTTGTGACAATGCACTCCAGCCTGGATGACAGAGTGAGATCCTGTCGAAAGAAAGAAATGTAATGGAATGGAGTGGAATGAAATGGAAGGAATGGAATAGAATTGACTGGAGTGCAGTGGAATGGAGTGAGGTGGAGTGGAATGGAGTGGAATGGAATGGGATGGAATGGGATGGAATGGGATGGAAAGGACTGGAATGGAATGGAATGGACAGGAGTGGAATGGAATGGAATGGAATGGAATGATATGGAATGGAATGGAGTGGAGTGGAGTGGAATGGAATGGAACGGAACGGAACGGAACGGAACGGAATGGAATGGAATGGAATGATATGGAATGGAATGGAGTGGACTGGAGTGGAGTGGATTGGTGGGGAGTGGACTGCATTGTAATGGAGTGGAATGGAATGGGATGGAATGGAATGGAACGGAACGGAACAGGAACAGAGGCGATGGTTTATAGAGTGCAGTGAGTGGAGTGGAGGAGCTTCACGGAAGGCAAATAGAATGGCAAATGGAATCCAGGAACGGAGTGGAGGAGCAGTGCGGTGCAAGAAATGGATAGATTCGAATGGAATGGAATGGGATGGGATGGGATGGGATGGGATGGGATGGGATGGAATGGAATGCAATGGAATGGAATGGAATGGAGTGTTGCGGAGTGGAATGGAATGGAATGGAATGGAATGAAATGGAATGGAATGGAATGGAATGGAATGGAATGGAATGGAATGGAATGGAGTGGTGAAATGAAATGTGAACTGAGTATGTGGCACAGCACTCCAGCCTGGGTGACAGAGTGAGATCCTGTAAAAAGAAATAGTGGAATGGAATGGAGTGGAGTGGAGTGGAGTGGAGTGGGGTGGAATTGAATGGAATGGAATAGAATGCAATGGAGTGGAATGGAAAGGAATGGAATGGAAAGGAATGGAATGGAATGGAATGGAATGGAATGGAATGGAATGGAATGGAATGGAATGGAATGGAATGGAATGGAATGGAATGGAATAGAATGGAATGGACTGGGAAGGAATGGAATGAAATGGTGAAATGAAATGTGAGCTGAGATTGCGCCACTGCACTCCAGCGTGGGTGACAGTGAGATACTGTCTAAAGAAAGGAATGGAGTGAAATGGAGTGGGATGGAATGCAGTGGAGTGGAGGGGTGGGGAGTGGAGTAGAGTGGAGTGGATTGGATTGTAATGGAGTGGAATGGAATGGGTTGGAATGGAGTTGAATGTAGTGGAGTGGTTTGTAGTGGAGTGGAGTGGAATGGAGTGGAATCGAACAGAGTGGAGTGGAGAGGAATGGAATGGAATGGAATGGAAAAGAATGGAATGGAATGGTGAAATGAAATGACAGCTGAGATTGCACCACTGCACTCCAGCCTGGGTGACTCAGTGACATCCTGTGGAATGAATGGAATGGAATGGAATGGAGTGACATGGAATGGAATGGAATGGAATGGAGTTGAGTGGAATGGAGTGGAGTTTAGTGGAATTGAGTGGAATGGAATGGGATGGAATGGTGTGGAGTTGAGTGGAGAGAAGTGGACTGGAATGCAGTGGAATGGAAAGCCAGTGGAGTGGAGTGGAGTAAAGTGGAATGGACTGTAGTGGAATGGAGTGAATTGGAGTGGAGTTGAGTGAAGTGGAGTGGAGTGGAATGCAGTGAAAAGTAGTGGAATGGAATGGAATGGAATGGAATGGAATGGAATGGAATGGAATGGAATGGAATGGAATGGAATGGAATGGAATATAGTCGGGTGGAGTGGAATGGAGTGGAAAGGAATGGGGTGGAATGGGATGGAATGGCATGGAGTGGAGTGGATTAGAGTGGATTGGAGTGGAGTGGAGTGGAATAGAGTGGAATGGAGTGGAGTGGAGTGGAGTGGAATGGAATGGAATGGAATGGAATGGTGAAATGAAATGTGAGCTGAGATTGTGCAACTGCACTCCATCCTTGGTGAGAGTGAGAGCCTGTCGAAAGAAAGGATTGGAATGAAATGGAGTGGAATGAAATGGAGTAGAGTGGAGAGGAGCAGAGTGGAGTTTAGTAGAACGGATTGAAATGCAATGGGATGGAATGGAGTGGAGTAGAGGGTAGTGGAGTGGAGTGGAATGCAGTGGAAAGGAAAGGGATGGAATGGAGTGGAGTGGAGTGGGATGGAATGGAGTTGAGGGGAGTGGAGTGGATTGGAGTGGAATGGAATGCAGTGGAATGGAGTGGAGGAGAATGGAGTGGATTGGAGTGGAATGGAATGTAGTGGAATGGAGTGGAGTGGGGTGGATTGGAATGGAATGGAATGGAATGGAATGGTGAAATGAAACATGTGCTCATGTGGTGACAATGCACTCCAGCCTGGATGACAGAGTGAGATCCTGTTGAAAGAAAGGAATGTAATGGAATGGAGTGGAATGGAATGGAAGGAATGGAATAGAATGGACTGGAGTGCAGTGTCACCACATGAGCACATGTTTCATTTCACCATTCCATTCCATTCC